>NC_136527.1:213731436-213783936 GCF_053919585.1 Euprymna scolopes | reverse complement strand
TTTCTCTATGATAGTTAGTGAAGCCTATTATATAGAAAGGCATTGCGGTACATATGCACACTTTTTAATATATACATAGGGAAATTTACTTTAAAAACATGGTCGAATTGCAGTCAACAAGACATACGATCTATCGCAGTTTCAATTTTTTGTGGCAGGAGAAGGGGAGAAGGAAGAATTCGTATCGATTTTTGCTTTGATTTGGGAGCCCATCTGTACTTTCACCTAACAATTTAATGAACAAATGTTAAAATATCGTTTGTCATAACAAATATTGCAAAGTGTCACCGTTACATTTATTGCGTGGCCTTCCTCGAGCAATTTGATTAATTTTCGATTTGTGAATGATTACCAGAACTCACATATGACTGTTTCATATTTGGCTTTATTTTTCAAAGTAAATAATCGATGTAAAATTAGTTAAAACACAAAAAAAACTTATAATGTAGTTAACAGTCCAATTTGGATTTGGATTTTTTTGTTAATACTTCATTATACACATTCTGTTTAGGAACGTGTTCGGTGAAAGTACAAATTAGTTAGTAGGGACTGTCTATTATGTAGAATGGTTTTCAAAATAAGATTATTGAAGGTTGGCTTTTTAAAATTTTTAACAGCAAAAATACAAGAAACATGTCATGCAGTTTTATTGTTCTAATGTAAAACCAGAGATTGATTATTTTTCAAAGCAAATAAACGCTTTAAAATAAATTACAACACACAAAACTTATCCAGATAATTAACATTCATTTTTATTTTTTATTTTTTATTTATACTTGAAGACGCACCTTTACTTTATGAAAGTGTTTAGTGAAAGTACAAATTACTTCGCAAGGACCCTCCTCTCTTGTTAAGAATGGCTTTCTAAACAATAATGAATGAGTGGAGACATTTTTTTATTTGAAACAGGACACAAAATACAATACAAAAATGACTTGTGATTCAGCAGATAAGCTAATAAACAATTATGCGAAAAAATGTACAAGAAATAAAAAGTTAATTTTATACCTACTTGGCTCATTTTTGTTTTTTAAGTAGTTTTTATTGCTCTTTATTTAATTTCAAATTCAGTTTTTCTGGGCGTATTTGAAAAAAAAAGTTAATTTTATAAATTAAATTTTATTGACTACGATAACATTTATTTCTTGTGTATATTTTTCTGTATAATTGTTTGTTGGCTACTCTGCAAAATACCCTGATAAACAATTTAAAATTGCTCCCTCCCTGGTTTTATTAATTTATAATATATTTTTCTGTATAGTTGTTTGTTGGCTACTCTGCAAAATACCCTGATAAACAATTTAAAATTGCTCCCTCCCTGGTTTTATTAATTTATAATATATTTTTCTGTATAGTTGTTTGTTGGCTACTCTGCAAAATACCCCGATAAACAATGCTCCCTCCCTGAATTTAATAATTTGACGGTATCTTTTATTCATTAATTTGTTAAGTGAAAGTACAGAATAGTAAACAATATGTAGGTTCTAATCCCCTAAAACGTACAAAATCCACAAACGATATGCTTCTCTCGCCCCTCCTACAAAAATAATTAATGCAGCATTAAGCAGCCCCCCCCCACCATCATCATGGAGATGATGGTGGCTAAGTGCTCAACGACTTGGACTGACAACCTTCGGATGTTAAGTTCGAATCATTAAGAGATCTTGTCAAGCTTCACGCGGTCTCTCCATAAAAAACCGATGTGAAATTTCTAGAAATATTTCTACCTAGAAACATATCGGGGAAACGAATACCAATAACAATCATCTCATTCATACGGAATTAATAAAACGTCCAAGAAATTATAAATCAATCCCTGTGTATTTAACACATACGTAAATCTAATTCTTTCCATCTTTTTGCATCTTTCATTAATTGGTTCATATATTGCTTGTAAATATGTTGCCTTTATATATATATATTATTCCTTAATTGGAAATTTATTTTGAGATGAGCATTATATGTTAATTTTATTTTTATTTCGGACTATTAGTCTCATCTTTATTAGTTGTTGTTTTTTTTTTATCTATGGAAGATCAGATAATAAATAAATGTGGATTTATAAGATCAAAGAATCCAACCATGATCGCCCTTCGGGGCCCGTGGCGCAGTTGATAGAGACGTTGAATCTCTACGGTTCCAGATGAACATTGTCTGAAGATAGCGGTTTCAATCCCACCCAAAGCGTGCCAGAGGTAATTGGTCAAAAATGTGGTGAGACGACAACAACTACGGATGGCAGTGATGGCTGAGAATGCAGTTAGGAGATTCGAAGTTCCTATCCGTTGCGGTTGCCACCTGACGAAGGCCAGAGGAAGTTGGCCGAAACGTTGTGAACCAATAAAAAGATAAAAAAAAACAAACAACAACAACTAATAAAGATGAGACTAATAGTCCGAAATAAAAATAAAATTAATGTTACCTTTATATTATTTATCTTTAGTTTTTTGGTTCTTATTAAAAGTGCCATCATAATTGTATTCTATTTGTCTTCTATTTAATTCAATAAAATATGCTTAAAACAACATTTCATTTTTTATCATAATGATAACCATATAACGTTATATTTAATTCGATAAGATATGGTTAAAACAACGTTTCTTGTTATTTAATATTGATTTTCATCACGATGAATTGTATTTAATTCAATAAAAAAATAAAATAAAAACAACGTTTCTTGTTTTTTCACAGCATTGGTAATTATATTAAATTCTATTTCATTCATTTTTTCATCACGAAATTCTAAAAATCAAAATTCTATTTAATTCAATAAAATATTCTTAAAACAACGTTTCTTACTTTTTCACGACATTGATAATTATATTGAATTCAATTTAATTCCATTTTTTTCATCACGATGACAATCACAAAAAATCTATTTAATTCTATAAAATTTGCTTAAAACTGTGTTTCTTGTTTTTTTATCACTATGGTAATTATATGAAATTCTATTTAGTTTTATAAAATATATTTAAAACAATGTTTCTTGTTTTTTTCACAACAAATCATATGAAATTTTATATAATTCAATAAAATATAAAATAAATAAAATAAAATAAAACAATATTTCCTGTTTTTCATCACGATGATAATCTTATAAAATTCTATTTAATTCAATAAAATATGCTTAACACAGCGTTTCTTGTTTTTTACAACATTGATAATAGGAAATTCTATTTAATCCTATAAAATATGCTTAAAACAATGGTTCTTGTTTTTTTACATTAATAACACTGTGCAACACTAAAAAAGTACAGGGTATCTGCAGCAATTTTTGTATACCTAGTAACGTGGACATTTTATTTCTGGCTTTCTTTTTGTTGAATTAGGTATAATTTGTGCAAAATTGCCACAGTCGTAAATTTCAGTAAAAACGTCAAAAATGGGTTACTGACGACTTTGCAGTCACATATTATGTGTATTAAATTATAAATCTTAAGAGAAAAACACAGTTTAATATACACATATTATGTACATTATTTGTTAAATCATTTATTTGAATCATTTATTTGATAAAGTCAGCCGAAATTAGATATTTTTCCAGATTTAAGAGAGCTAGATGACAGAGCTAGCTTGGTTAGCATAATATTTTCTAGACCAAGGGCTAATTTTTTCAAAAGTAAAAACATAATGCTGTAGCACATGGTTTGGTGTTCACCACCTTCCGAAAAGCCATGGTATTCGTCAAGAAAGGCATTTTTTAATGTAGGCTAAAAAAATCAAGGAAAAGAAGCTAAAACCTGCCTCCGAACCTTATTTGTAGGGCATGGGAAAAAATCTGAGGGTTAAAAATAGATATCCATTTTATAAAGTATTTTTTAACTAAAAACTACAATAAAGACCGGATTATTGTGTATTTTAATGTTTTAAACATAAAGGGGCATTTTATACATTCTTTTCTGAAAATTTACTCAATTAAATGCAAAAGATAGAAATGAAATTTTATCAACCCCTTACCTTATGTTCCTATAGCTTACAGCACAACCATGAAAGAATCATATGAAAATTTAAAAACAAATTTAGCAAGCATACATTATGAAGTCCATAAATGGCATGTTTGTGCAGATTTCAAGGTTATAGCCATGCTCACTGGCCTTCAGCCAGGCTATACTAAATTTTGTTGCTTCTTGTGCTTATGGGACTCTAGAGCAAGAGCTGAACACTATGTACGCAAGCACTGGCCTGCTAGAGATGAAATTGAGCAAGGAAAACATAACATCAAGCACAAACCACTTCTGCAAAGTGATAGAATCCATTTACCACCTTTGCATATTAAACTCGGTTTGTTTAAGCAGTTTGTGAAAGCACTAGACAAGGATTCCTTGGCATTTGCATATCTTGCAGAAAAGTTTCCATCATTAAGTCGAGCTAAAATAAAAGAAGGTATCTTCATAGGTCCCCAAATTCGAAAAATTGTTCTTGATGAAACTTTTAACACACATCTCACGAGAAAAGAAAAATGTGCCTTTGAGTCATTCAAGAAAGTTTGTGATAACTTCCTGGGAAAACTTCGTTCAGAAGACTATGTTCAAGTTGTGAATGATCTATTGCATCATTTTCATGATATGGGATGTAACATGTCTCTAAAAGTTCATGTGCTCCACTCTCATTTGGATTTTTTTTGCTGCGAATCTTGGCCATGTGAGTGATGAACATGGCGAAAGGTTCAATCAAGGTATTTCATTAATAGAAAAACGTTTTAAAGGAACATGGAACACTGGTATGTTGGCAGACTACTGCTGGAATGTACAAAAGGATGATGACACTCTACACAAGAGAGTTAAGAGGACAAATGTTGTTTAAACTGGTGAATTCGGTGTTTTTTTTTTCAAAATAATAAATAATAAAGTACATGAAAATGGTACCTAATCCAGAGAAATAAATGTCAGATTTGGAATCAGCATACTTTTCTTACACCGAAACGGGTCTTATATGTCTTGTACTTTTTTCAATTCAAATTTGTTGCACAGTGTAATAATATGAAATGTTTCTTGTTTTTTACACCAATAATCATATGAAATTCTGCTTAATACAATAAAATATACTAATCATATGAAATGCTATTTAATTCAATAAAATATGCTTAAAATTATATTTCCTGTTTTTCATCACGATTTCAATGTTATGAAATTATATTTAATTCCAAAAATATTCCCAAACCTATATCACATAAAATTCTATTTCGATAAAATTTGCATAAAACAACATTTCTTGTTTTCTCATCACCATGGTAATCATATGAAATTCTATTTAATTCCATAAAATATGCATAAAACAACATTTCTTGTTTTTTTTCAATAAAATAATGTTTCTTGTTTTATTAACAACATCAATAATTATATGAAATTTTATTTAAATCAATGTTTTTTTTCATCACGATGATAATCATTTGAAATTCTATTTAATTCAATAAAATATACTATAAACACCATTCCTTGTTTTTTCCACAACATTGAAAATCATATGCAATTCTATTTAATTCCAAATATATGCCCAAAACTATATTTCCTGTTTTTTGATAACATTGATAATCATATTATTTTGTGTCTCATATGAATTATTTGATTAAAAAATCTAGAACTTCTGAGTCTAATCAAATAAGATTGACAATATTAAAAAACGTAGAAAATACTAATATGCGAATGATAATACTTAAAATATTGACTTTCATGTTTTTTTTTATTTACAGATGTTTCAACTTGTACAGTTTTAGTGAATTTGGATCGATCATCTTATTTTTAAAACATTCTATCGGAAATTGTTGCTTTATATCAATAACTATCAATATTTTTTTATTTACAGATGTTTCAACTTGAACAGTTTTAGTGAATTTGGATTGATCATCTTATTTTTAAAATATTATTCTATCGGAAATTATTGCTTTTTATCAATAAATACCAATATTGAAGACAACAAAGATTTTTGTCAGAAAATGTATTTCTTCAGATTCTAATATTTTCAAAATTCTCTGAAATAATAGAGAAAATCATACATTTCGAAATTTCTCTTTGTGAAAATTGTGTTTGATGTTCAAATAAACTAAAAGGTTTGAACAAATGAAATCACAACCTGTAGAAAATATGTGTCGTTGAGAAAGAATATATTCTGTATAGTACAGAAAACAATAGCACCAGCAAATATATACTACAGAGGAAACACAATTTAAATTATCAATTTTGTCAAATTTGCTTAAACATCTGTGACTTTGCACAAAAACCAGAGGACAAAATATCACATCATTCAGAAAGCCTTTTTAATGTTGTTCACATTTGTGAACTTGGATCGATCATCCTATTTTTAAAACATTATTCTATTGGAAAATATTTTGTTTAAGGTTTGAACAGCTTACATCACAAGTTGTAGAAAATATGTGTCGTTGGATAAAACTACATTCTGTATAGCACCAGGAAATATATACTGCGGAAGAAACAATGTAAATTATCAATTTTTGTAAAGTGTCTGTTCTCAAATTTGCTTCAACATCTGTGACTTTAGACAAAATCCCGAGGACAAAATATATTATTCAGAAATACTTTGATAAGGTTGTTCTAAGATCGGTTTTAGTGAAACATGCAATCTACAGTAAAAAAGACACATTCTTGTAAAGTCTGTGGATATTCTTGTTCTGCTAAATCATTGTTAGTGAAACATATGAGAACTCACACTCGGGAACGGCCATATTCTTGTGAAGTATGTGATTATTCTTGTTCTGCAAAATCAACGTTAATTAAACATATGAGAACACACACTGGTGAAAAGCCATTTTCTTGTGAAGTGTGTGGATATACTTGTTCTGAGAAATCAAGACTAGTTATACATCTGAGAACACACACTGGAGAAAAGCCACATACTTGTGAAGTATGTGAATATTCTACTTCTGTAAAATCGTCGTTGGTTACACATATGAGGACTCACACTGGAGAAAAGCCATATTCTTGTGAAGTGTGTGAATATTCTTGTTCTGTGAAATCAAATTTCTTGAAACATATGCGAACTCACACTGGGGAAAAGCCACATTCTTGTGAAGTATGTGAGTATTCTACTTCTGTAAAATCATCGTTGGTTACACATATGAGAACACACACTGGTGAAAAGCCATTTTCTTGTGAAGTGTGTGGATATACTTGTTCTGAGAAATCAAGGCTAGTTATACATATGAGAACACACACTGGGGAAAAGCCACATTCTTGTGAAGTATGTGAATATTCTTCTTCTTTAAAAGCATCGTTGGTTAAGCATATAAGAACTCACACTGGGGAAAAGCCACATTATTGTGAAGTATGTGATTATTGTTGTTCTGTAAAATCATCCTTGGTTAAACATATGAGAACACACACTGGGGAAAAGCCATTTTCTTGTGAAGTGTGTGGATATACTTGTTCTCTCAAATCAAATTTAGTGAAACATATGAAAACTCACACTGGTGAAAAGCCACATCCTTGTGATGTGTGTGGATATTCTTTTTCTCAAAAATCAAAGCTTTTTATACATATGAGAACTCACACTGGAAAATAATTAATTGAAACATATTAGAACACCCTCTGGGGAAAAACACATTCTTGTTAAGTATGTGAATATTCTTGTTCTGTAAAATCATCATTGGTTAATAATACGAGAACTCACACTGGGGAAAAGCCACGTTCTTGTGAAGTATGTGATTATTCTTGTTCTGGAAATCATCGTTGGTTAAACATATGGAAACTCACACTGAAGAACTTGAATGCCTACTAGACACTGTCCTCGAGTGTCTAAGACCTCTATGTACAGGGGTTTGTCAGAACAATCTGGCATGAGGATACTTTTTCCGTAGAAGTAAACCCTGACCAAATATTCAAAATCACATAGTAATCGCTGCACAAATAAGATCTGCTCGCTATGGCTAACCTAGATTAGCTTTTACGAGGAATGGTGCACCTTCTCCAAGTGATGTTACCTCAAGTAATAGCACGAAGCTGGATACTCCACCAGACTAGATAAATTTTTGTCCTGGAATTCAGTAAGACCAAAATAAGAGATATAATATGGTATATGAAAATGGTTAATTGGGGAGAGGAAAATTATGTGCTCAACTTCTTTATTAACTCAGTGCTTGAGAGATAAAGAACTTTAATGGAACATTCGAATATCTATGTATCTCATATATACTTCAAGTGTTAGCCCCAGGTTGTGGGCCCCTTGATTTCTGAGAACTTCGACTGAAGTAAAATAAAACAAAAAAGAGAACAGCCATATTCTTGTGAAGTGTGTGAATAATCTTGTTCTGTGAAATCAAATTTATTGAAACATATGAGAATACATAAAAGACAAGGCCATCAAGCCAGATATAGTAATATGGACCAAGCCCGAAAGAATTGCACTCATTATCAACGTTACAGTTCCAAACGACTTTGGCCTTAATAGAGCAGAACGGGAAAGGATAACAAAATATCAGGACCTAAAAAATGATCTAAAAACAACATGTTCTCTGAAAGAAATAAACATACCAGTTGTGACGGGAGCAAATGGGCTAATAAAAAAGAACCTTTAGAAATACTTAAAAGCAATTCCAGGAAAACCAAACTGTAAGGAAATACAGATAACCGCCATAAAGGGAATAGTGTATATTCTTAAAAGAGCCCTCAAATATTAATTTAAACTGTAATATAATCAAGTCTTAGCCCCAGAAAGGAACCCCTTGATCTCTTCAAATTAATAAAAGTAAAATAATTTAAAAAAGCGAAAAGCCAGAGTTTGTGGATATTCTTTTTCTCAAAAATTAACGCTTTTTATACATATGAGGACTCACACTGGGGAAGAGCCTTCGGATATAAATTTAAATCATAACAGAATCAAGTGTTAGCTCCAGGAGGGAGCCCCTTGATCTCTTAAAACTTACTGAAGTAAAATTAAAAAAGGGAAAAGCCATATTCTTGTGATGTGTGTGATTATACTTGTTCTGTTAAATCAAGTTTAGTCAAACACATGAAAACTCACCAGTGAAAGCTCTATTCATGTAAAATTTACTGATATGAGAAATTATTAGTATTGATAAAATCTTGTTCTTGCAACCATGTGCATAAATTTGTGATAAGTATTGGCATTCATTCATATAAGTTTAAGCTAGTACATAAAAAAAAATTGGCATTCATTCATATAAGTTTAAGCTAGTACATAAAAACAAAACCAGACTCGTGAATGAAACTTTCTTTGTAAAGGAAAAAGGAAAGATGAAAATATCGAACAATATTTCTATGAAACGTGATTATTTGGAAATATCGAGCCGATTGTTTGGGCTACGAATTTGACCTGGAGCCAATGCTGAAGCCGTTAGATGAAAAATCGGCAATAGGAATCTTCATTCTGTGAAAACTTACCAGATTGGGACCCATGAGGAATGTGACTGATTATCCAATCAGGATAAACCAGAGTAAAGTAGTAAACGGCGTTGAATGGAAACCCCATGTCTACTCAACGTACATCATCTCTCCATACATAAGCCAATGCCGAACAAGATGGATCAGTCTTGAGTTAGTTTTTGAAGCGTAAGCTCAATTTGTAGAATATGTTTGAACTCGGAGGGAGGCAGTCTACTGCCCGACTTCAATTCACCTGTACAATAAGCAAGAAATCAAGAGTCAGTGCTGAAGCCGTTAGATGAAAGTGACTGAAAACCCATGTCTGCTCGACGTACAGAGCAAGAAAAAAAGTTACCTGATTTGGATGTATGAGGAAAGTGACTGAAAACCCATGTCTGCTTGACGTACATCATCTCTCCATACATAAGCCAATGCAGAGCAAGAAGGATCAGTCTGGAGTTAGTTTTTGAAGCGTAAGATTAATTTTTTAACTTGAAGGGAGGCAGTCTACTGCCCAACTCCAATTCACCCGTAGAATAAGCAAGCAATCAGTTAAAAACTAAAAAAAAATGTTTTCGACTATCGAAACCATGAGAAAATGAAAGTTATAATCGACTTTTTCATTCTTTTTCTTTTATTTCTCTTGTAAAAAACTACATCACTATTTTTATTTTCTCTTGTGGATAAATAATTTCATACGAAAACTACAACCAGAGTCAGCATCGATTATTGTTATTATTACTTGTAAGTGAACTTTAGAAAAACAATAAAGTTGATTGATTTTCAGCGGGAGAAGGAATAGAGAGAGGATGCTCAACTGCATCATCACCCGGCTTTTCATTTCATGGGAGCGACTGAAGATGCATAGTGGGATATTGTGAATATTCGAGCTGAACCACCTGTGATTACACTTGTAATTGTATTGACACTGATGTCTTCTTTGTATTGCATCTTAACCAAGGAGGGTCGGGTGGCTGCACTTATTTTATTTGTGTCATGACCACGATCGACCCTGGGAAACGTCCATTATAGACGAACTTAAAAACAAAATGAGAAATCCACGATACAACACAGCTTTTTTTCTTCTTTGAATGTCAAACTTTTTGGTCCCCTATGTGTGACCGGCACACAAAACAGGAGTTTGTGTAAATACAGCTCGTTGATTGTTCATCTTTTACTTTTGGTTTGAGTTATTTTCCCCAATTATTGGTTGGGCAGTCTTAAAAATTCGTCGTGTGTTAAGATAAAAAAGAGAGAAAAATTGTCATTAATTGTTGTGATCCTCACATCGTTGAGAATAATGAGAAACTATGAAAAGGCTGAGAAAGATATCATCAAACACAGTTGTACACGATAAAATTTTTGACAGCGTGCCACACTCAGAAGGTAAATATAATCAAGAGGCCCAGTGGATTGAAGATATTATTAGGCTCAATGAAACCAAGCCTCAGATGCCAGAACCAGTCATAACTCCTGGTATGATAACAAGAAAACTGGCACAATTATCCAACCACAAAGCACCTGGCATCGACCATGTTCAAAACTTTTGGCTGAAGCAATTGACTGCACTCCACCCCCACTACAGTGATTGCTTCAGCAGGATGCTAAGAGATGAAGAAGCAACACCACCCTGGCTGACAGGGGGGGACACCAGCCTCATACCCAAGACCAAGGAGACACAACGGCCAAATAAATACAGGCCAATATGCTGCCTTACAACTACCTACAAGCTTTTCACTGGTCTGATAGCCGATGGTATATATGACCATCTATCTTCTGGGACCTACCTTGAAAAAGAGCAGACAGGGTGCAGAAGAAAATGCCTCGGTACCAAAAACCAGCTATTAATCAACAAGACCGTCCTAGAAGACTGTAGGAAGATACACAAAAACCTGAGCATGGCATGGATTGATTACCAGAAGGCATTTGACAGCATGCCACACTCATGGCTACTTCGATGCCTTGAGTTATACAAAGTCCACCCGGTAATTAGACAAACAATGGCTGCTCACCTTCAGATGTGGAAAACTACAATATCATTAAATCACAATGGAGGAAAAACCATCATCCCTGAAGTAAAAATCAAAAGGGGAATATTCCAAGGTGATAGCTTATCTCCCTTACTCTTCTGTATGGCAATAGACCCACTAAGCAAGCTCCTGAATAAAAATCCGAGCGCCTACAATTTGAGTCAGGGACGCCATCGAGATCCAAGCAAGAGAATAAACCATCTGCTCTTCATGGATGATCTTAAGCTGTATGCTATCTCGTACACCGATCTGCACCACCTTCTGCAGGTAGTACACACATTCTCCAGTGACATCGGAATGAAGTTTGGCCTGGAAAAATGTGCCAAATGTACACTCAGAGCTGGAAAGAAGACCCACACAGAAAATATGCAGCTTAATGAAAACATCGACATCAGGGATCTAGAAGAGCATGAGCCTCGCAAGTACCTTGGCATTGAGGAAAACGAGAACATACAACATGCCAATATGAGGGAGAAGATTAGTAAAGAATATGTACGCCGGGTGAGGAAAATATGCAAAACCCAGCTCACCAATAAAAATAAAATTACTGCCATAAACCAGCTCGCTATGCCAGTAATAACATACAGCTTTGGTATCATTGACTGGCCACAAAAATGCATCAACGGGCTAGATGTAAAGACACGAAATCTACTAACGCTTCATAAAATAATATATAGAAATCAGTGCTACCAAGGCTGTATTTGCCCAGGGGAGAAGGAGGTCTGGGACTCTCAGAGATTAATCATCAACATAGGGCAACTATTGTGAGAACCGGTCAGTATCTGAGAAGCTCCCAGAATGACACCCTTTCAATAGTATATGAACATCAAGAGACAAGAGCCAACAGAACAACATCAGTCACCTAGCTTGCCAAGCATTTTGGTCAGGGCTGTCTCTCAGATGAGGACAGAAATTGTCATTAATTGTTGTGATCCTCACATCGTTGAGAATAATAAGAAAATATGAAAAGTCTGAGAAATAGAGAAATATTTTACTAGAAAATTATCATCAAACACAGTTGTACACGATAAAATTTCTTGTGGTTGGTTATTCGGTTTGTTGTTTTAATTGTTATATTTTTTTAATTAAATATTCTCATCACTATTAATAAAGTGCTTCAGTGTTTTAATTTCATGTGATTTGGATTTTATTACAAATGCTACACACACGTTTATGTTCAAAAGCTGAGAAATAGAGAAATATTTTTGCTTTGTAGATACTGTTAGAGAATCATCAAACCCCGTTGTACATGATAAGCGTAAATTCTTGTGTACAGATGGGATGCGAGTGAAGATAGTAGTTTGTTAAAGTTTTGTTTTTGAATGAATAATCGTTGGATGAATTGCATTTGTAACGTATTAAAAATTCTTGATTAGGAAAGCCATTTGTTATTGGTGATTAATGTTGTAATTATTGTTCTTATACATAGGGGGAACAGCGGGAATCTGAAAGTGAAAAAGTCAGCTTGTGGGTATGGAGTGGTTATTAAACGGTAATCTCTATATAAATAAAATGAACTCATTTTTTCCCGTCTGATTTTGACATTAATAGGATTAAAAATCAAGAAATTTCATGCAAATATAATATGCACAAACGGCAGAACAATATCTGAGGTGTGTTATAGGCTTATTATTTCTCAAATTCCTCGATAATCTTAGATTTCTATACTTTTTCTGCTGAGAAGTCACGGCCAAAATCGGTTAAGATCAATGGAAGTGGTAAAATATTTTCTCTCTAATAAATTCCTCCTCCCCCTGCCACCACTTAACACCGTTTGGGGATCGTTCACAAGGAACAGTTGAGAAGTGAACACCGGTTTTGCTTCGTAGTTCTTTCATGTGAAGTTATTTAAAATCACTAAACTAAGCTGCAGTGCTCTGTGGCGTAGTGGTTAGCGTGCTGGACAATTCACATTATATTTTCACGTTCGCGCCGACCTACCGTAGTCTATTTATTTGTTTTTTTTTCCTAAACAACTGGAATGGACTTTTCTTAGTGGCCGAACTGTTAACGTTGCAGATGTTTTTTTGTTTTTTTTCACACTTTATTTTCCTACTTTTACTCATGACTCCGGGTTTGATCCTTCCTACTTACCTACCATAACATTTTTTAAAACTCCCCCCCCCTGTCCCGGAAACAAACACTCGGGCAACGTCGGGTACCCCCGCTAGGTGAATAATATAGGAATAATAGCTGAAACCTAAACAGAGTTTGTTGACAAAAATCCGAGAACGTTGGATGAAAGTGAATATAAAATTAACCTCATTTAATATTGGGATCATTGATTTTAACTTTACAGTTTCTTTAGGTATGTTTGTATTTTTACCATGAGGAGAATTATAGTATATTTTTACTTTTATTTATTTATTTATTTTTTTACAGTGATCACCACTTATCAAGGCCCGGAAGCCACTCAGGGATAAGGGTTATTGCAAGTACATTACGTTAGTGTGGAGATTTGATGAAGTGTTTACTTAAGGGGGCAGTTCATTAGGAATTTGTTAACATTGGACTTGAAGACATCCAAGTTGTAGTCCGGAGGGAAGCAGGCAGACGGAACAGAGTTCCACAGGCGTGCAGTTCTAAGAAAGAAGCTTTGTTCATGGAATCCGCGTTTTGATTTAGGCACAGATATAGAGTGGGGGAAATTTTTCACAGTGGATTACGCTAGACGGGTGTTTTTCGTGAAAGATTGGCGAGGGGGAACCAGAGATTTGAGTTCAGACGAGCACCTGCCATGGAAATAACGATAAAAAACGATAGGCTCGCAACGTCTCTTCTGTGGGAGAGGGGTTGCAGGGTAGAGAAAAGGGCATCCCCCACTAAACCACGAAGTCTATTTTGTACTCTGTCAAGGCATGATAGGCTGTTTTTGGCAGCTCCAGCCCAGATATGGCAACAGTATTCCATCCTTGGACGTACTTGGCTTTTATATAGATAGAGAATTGCATCAGTAGTGAGATATCTTCTGGAGCGGTAGAAGGATCCCACCATCTTTCCAGCGACCTTGGCAACAGACTTGATGTACGTGTTCCATTTCAAATCAGGAGTAAAGGTCAAACCCAGAAGCTTGTCAAAACACGGGGCCTCACCCAGACGAGAGCCATCCATCACAATTGATGCCAGCTGGGGATCAGAGCGTTGATGATGTAAGGATAGGAGTTTGGTTTTGGATGCATTAAAGGTAACCAGCCACATCTTCCCCCACTGAACCACGCGCTCAAGATCAGAGGAGAGAGAATCAGAGAGAACTTTGTCATTTACAGCCATTTTCTACAATCGACAAAATTTGTGTCAAATACAGGTAATTGAGTTTATCTTTTACTTTTGGCTTGAGGTATTTCCCCCCAATTATTTGTTGTGCAGCCTTAAAAATTGGTCGTGTGTTAAGATAAAGAGAGGAAAAGGTTGCTTTGTCATTAATTTTTGTGATCGTCGCATTGTTGAGAATTGTAAGAAAAGATTGCAACTGCTAAAGAATGTGAAGATAGTAGGGTTTTTTTTTTTAAATATATCATCAAACTCAGTTGAACATAAGCGAGATAATGTAAATTCTTGGATGCGAGTGAAGATAGTAGTTTTTTAAAACGTGTGATGAATTGCATTTGTAACATATTAATTATATATGAATATATGTCAAACTATGTCACGGTAACATAGCGAGATTTTAATAGTATTTTATCCGGTTTATTATTTATAACACTTTTTCCCAAACTTACCGTGTTAAAGAGAGAATCAGACGCCATCTTGAATGTTCCAATACATCGGTAAACACTGTATGGTTTTCCAGCTGAATAAACATGTTACATTGAATAAAAACACGAAAAATATATCCAGTTTAGTAGAAAAGTAACTTATCTTACCTTTGATAACATTTATTTGTTGTATATTTGTTTTTTGACAACTTTTTCGAATCTATGTGTACAGTAATACAAACCCAAAATTGGTTTTAATCTGGCGATAAAATAGCTGGCAAGAGTCATGTTTATATTAAAACTTAATATTTAAAAAAAAAATTAAGCACAAGTAATTAACAACGGAACATTTTGAAATAATGGAATTTTAATCGTTTTAATCTTTTAAAAATTAATTTTTAGGAAGTTTCTTTTTCTTGGCAGTTCAACTGATTATAGTATATATTAATTAAAAAAAAACGCTATTTAAAAAAAAAACATAATATTAAATTTATATCATTTTTTTAATTGCAGCTTCAAGATAATTTTTTTGTTCAATACGTGTATTTGAATTAATTTGTAATCAATATGTTACAAATTATAATTAATTTGTAACATTCTTGATTAGGATAGCGACTTGTGGTTAGTGATAAATGTTGTTGTTATAATTATTGTTCTTATACAAATATACGAATTGGTACAATCTGAAAGTGAAATAAGTCAACTTGTGGGTATGGAGTGGTTATTAAATGATAATTAAATAATTAAGGATTCAAAGCTTTAATGCACCCAAAACCAAACTCCTATCCTTACATCATCAACGCTCTGATCCCCAGCTGGCATCAATTGTGATGGATGGCTCTCGTCTGGGTGAGGCCCCGTGTTTTGACAAGCTTCTGTGTTTGACCTTTACTCCTGATCTGAAATGGAACACGTACATCAAGTCTGTTGCCAAGGTCGCTGGAAAGATGGTGGGATCCTTCTACCGCTCCAGAAGATATCTCACTACTGATGCAATTCTCTATCTATATAAAAGCCAAGTACGTCCAAGGATGGAATACTGTTGCCATATCTGGGCAGGAGCTGCCAAAAACAGCCTATCATGCCTTGACAGAGTACAAAATAGACTTCGTGGTTTAGTGGGGGATGCCCTTTTCTCTACCCTGCAACCCCTCTCCCACAGAAGAGACGTTGCGAGCCTATCCTTGTTTTATCGTTATTTTCATGGTAGGTGCTCGTCTGAACTCCAATCCCTGGTCTCCCCTCGCCAATCTTTCACGAAAAACACCCGTCTAGCTGAATCCACTGTGAAAAATTTCCCCCACTCTATATCTGTGCCTAAATCAAAGCGCGGATTTCATGAACAAAGCTTCTTTCTTAGAACTGCACGCCTGTGGAACTCTGTTCCGTCTGCCTGCTTCCCTTCGGACTACAACTTGGATGTCTTCAAGTCTAATGTTAACAAATTCCTAATGAACCGCCCCCCTAATTAAACACTTCATCAAATCTCCACACTAACGTAATGTACTTGCAATAACCCTTATCCCTGAGTGGCTTCCGGGTCTTGATAAGTGGTGATCACTGTGTAAAAAAAAAAAAAAAAAAAGCTAAAACGGAAACAGAGTTTGCTGACAGTAATCCGAGAAAGTTGGATTTAAGTAAATATAAAATTATGGAAGTAACCTCCTTTAATATTAAAGTTTATTTAGGTATGTTCGTATTTTTACCATGATGAGAATTAGAGTATAGGTTTACCGTTATTAATTTTTCTTTTAATTTTCTACAATCGACAAACCTTATATATTATATATTGCACATATTATATAAATTAAATGTTCTCATCGCGATTTATAAAGTGCTAAAGCATTTTAATTTCAAGTGATTTGGATTTTATTACAAATGCTACACACATGTTGACCTTCAAATTCATTATTCCTGAATAATTATTTAATGTGATTTGGATTTCTAACAAAAATTTATTAAAAATTGTTGATAACCATGATTTCTTATTGCATCTTCATGTTTCAATTGTTTGGTGAATTTTTTTTATTATGTATTTTCAATTAGATTTTTCACTATTCCTTCCTCCGTGTAATAGTTTGGATTTTATCACTGTATAACTTTCTCTACAATTATTGTAATTTCCCTTGGCCTTCGGGACAAGATCAAAGTGTAGCCAAATTTGAATACGTGTTCCCCGCCTAGGTGTGGAACGCGCAGTTCTGTAAAGTAAAATTAAACAAGTAGTCTCTCAGCTAGCTGAGTGTGTGTTCCATCTCTCCCCGATTAGGAAGCCTCCAAGATCCCCATCCCCTCTTACCTGCAATTTTTGTTTTCACCCCTTCCTCTAAATTTTACCCATCTTGGAGAAAAAGAAATACAAACTAACCTCCATCCCTTACCCACAAAAATTTTCTTTTCTCCATTCACCCCCATCTAGAGGGCATCCCCACCTAGAGACTGACCCGCAGAAACGAGGTTCCTTTTACAAACCTAGTGGAACGGGCAGTCTATCAACTAGACGGGGTTGGGAGGGTCCTACTAGTCACCTTTTGTTTTTTCTTCCCCCCGCCCTCGACACAAATGAATTATTGTACCATTTTATTGTTATCTTTTTTGTTTTTACACGTCGATAAAAAATGTTTTAAAAATTGGGAGTTAAGTAGGACGTCCCCAAATATGAAAGGGTGAATGCGGTATTATGGTGAAAGAAGATACTAGCTGGGAGAAACTTTTGACTTTGTTTAGTTCTGGAGTGACAAGGATGACCAACGACCCCCAATATCCCCCCTTTTGAGTTGGCCATGTGCCTAAGTTTTTTGTTCATCGTTAATTTTGACTGTATTTTTTTTTTAACATGAATAAAAGATTTAATATCTCAAAGTGTAGTATCTGTTCCGGCAGATACTGCAAGCTATGACTAGCTATGACTAGCTATGACTAGCAAAGACCAGATGTGGGGCAACCCCACATGCCTGACCTTTAACCAGCTTCCATTTCCCACCTCTCGGGAGCTGGTCCCCTTTTCCCCTTTTCCCCTTCCCCCTCCCTTCACTCCTCACATTAAAAATCGGCTTTGTGCCTAATTTGCTCGGTGGGGGAGCAAATAAATACCATCTGTTCCGACAGATACTGCAAGCTATGACTAGCTAGGACTAGCTATGACTAGCAAAGACCAGATGTGGGGGCAACCCCACATGCTTGACCTTTAACCAGCTCCCATTTCCCACCTCTCGGGAGCTGGTCCCCTTTTCCCCTTCCCCCTCCCTTCACTCCTCACATTAAAAATCGGCCTTGTGCCTAATTTGCTCGGTGGGGGAGCAAATAAATACCATCTGTTCTTCAGGTGCTGCACTTCTTTTTCTTGTTCTCTTTCGTTGGAGGAGAAATCCTTTACGATTGAGACAATTTTTATTTTTGTACCTTTTCTCCACGTTAAAAAACGACCCTGGTGTCTAACTCTGTCCCGTGGGGAGGCATAGTAAATAGGTACAATTATTGTAATAGCGTTTTAATTAGATTGCCATGTAATATATATATATATATATATATATATATATATATATATATATATATATATATATATATATATATATATAACTATTGTAATATCACAAATAATTATTGAACAAAATAAAAATGTACATTTTAAACAAAAAAATACATAAATATTTAAAAGAAAAATTAAGTGATTGAAGTTTAAACGCATCTTCATTCATATGTAAGCACACTGAACTC
This sequence comes from Euprymna scolopes, assembly GCF_053919585.1. Lineage (NCBI taxonomy): Eukaryota > Metazoa > Mollusca > Cephalopoda > Sepiida > Sepiolidae > Euprymna > Euprymna scolopes. Next base: position 213,765,159 of record NC_136527.1, on the reverse strand, counting down.
TTTTTTTTTTTTTTTTTTTTAATTACATTTACACCCCAAACAAGACAAATTGCCACTTTGGTGTAGGGGGCTACTATCAGGGGCAGCAACTACTGGGGTACTATGTAGGGATTTGGGCAGCAAGGTGTCGGTTCACGTTACACTTGAACTTCTGCACGTCAGTACTGTTGGGGAAGCAGGGACCTGGAATGGAATTCCAGAGTCTTGCGGTTCTGGGGAAGAAACTATTGGAGTAAAAAGATCTTTTACATCTAGGGATCTCTACAGTGTGGGGGTGGGATTTAGCAGCCTGTCGGGTTTGTTGAGGGTGCTCACGTCGTGGGGGCACAAGTGATTGCAATTCGTCAGAGCATTCACCACTAAAATACTTGTAGAAAAGGCAGAGAGATGCAACATTTCGTCGATGGGACAGAGGCTGAAGCTTAGATGCCAGTTCAGGGCCTATCAGGTTTGCGACTCTCTTTTGAACCTTGTCAAGGAGCGAGAGACTAGTAGCAGATGCACCAGCCCATCATCTTTTGGTTCCCAGCTGCCGATAAATACATAACTATTAATACGCAATTATTAATTCTCTATACTTTTCACAAAATATACGGATCACACGAATTATAATGATTTCGTTGTATTTGAATTTGCTTTAACATAAAGGGCATGCTTATTTAAATAGAAAATTTTAATTTACACAAGTAAAAATTTGTTTTTTCCTTTTTTGAAAAGTTCCAATAGAAATTGATATACGTTTTTATATAATAATACACTTAATCTATTGTAAATATTTTAAACTAAAATTACAAAAATAGTATCCAATAACTAAAGAGAGAGAGAGAGAGAGAGAGAGAGAGAGAGAGAGAGAGAGAGAGAGAACTGCAATCAAAAGGCGTGAATTTGAACGCATTGCGTGGGATTCTTGTTTCTGTAGATAATGTCAATATTCCTGTTGCCATAAATTAAGTTAAAAAAAACCATTGACAAACGCAATGTTCTTGCCAATATGTTAACATTAAAACTCTCTCTCTCTCTCTCTCTCTCTCTCTCTCTCTCTCTATATATATATATATATATATATATATATATATATATATATATATATATATATATATATATATATATATATATAACTATTGTAATATCAAAAAGCTTTCTAATTTGATTGTCATGTTTAAATTGTTTGTTAAATAATCTCAATGATTTGAACATAAATTTCTTTTATCACGATATACCTTTGTTCTCTTATTAATCCAAGATGGAACTTTCAGGATAAATAATTATTTTTAAGCGATTAGCATTTTCTGGCGTGTATTTCATTTGTATAAGAAAAATGATCGATTTAATTACTCGTAAAAGTTGATGTAGGTAAGGGAAAAATTAAAAAATGATCGAAAAAAAAACAACAAGTTAATCTCTTAAAAAAGAAATATATATGAGATATTAACAAATTTAAAGTGACACGTGTGGCAAAAACAGCAAAAATTCATTCGCATTTCAATTAAAAACATAGAAAAATTACTCGCAGTTTTGAAACTGTTTCAATGGTAATTAATGAAATTTAATCTGAACATACCGATTAAAAATTGTACTTTTATACTAAAAATGTATTTTTTTTTAATTGAGTGATTGAAGTTTAGACACATCTTTATTCATATGTAAGAACACTGGAACCTTAAAATTAAAAAAAATACATTACTATTAATACGCAATTATTAATTCCACAAAAATTCATTCGAATCTTACTTAAAAACCTAATCTCTTAAATAAAAAAATATATATATGAGATAGTAACAAAATTACAATACCAGATGTTGAAAAAAAGCCAACAAAAATTCATTCGAATCTCAATTAAAAACCTAATCTCTTAAATATATATATATATATGAGATACTAACAAAGATACAATATCAGATGTTGAAAAAAAAACAATAAAAATTCATTCGAATCTCAATTAAAAACCTAATCTCTTAAAAAAATATATATATGAGATACTAACAAAAATACAATACCAGGTGTTGAAAAAAAAAACAACAAAAATTCATTCGAATCTTAATTAAAAACCTCATCTCTTAAACAAAAAAATATATATGAGATACTAACAAAATTACAATACCAGGTGTTGAAAAAAAAACAACACAAATTCATTCGAATCTTAATTAAAAACCTCATCTCTTAAACAAAAAAATATATATGAGATACTAACAAAATTACAATACCAGGTGTTGAAAAAAAAACAACACAAATTCATTCGAATCTTAATTAAAAACCTCATCTCTTAAACAAAAAAATATATATGAGATACTAACAAAATTACAATACCAGGTGTTGAAAAAAAAACAACACAAATTCATTCGAATCTTAATTAAAAACCTCATCTCTTAAACAAAAAAATATATATGAGATACTAACAAAATTACAATACCAGATGTTGAAAAAACCCAACAAAAATTCATTTGAATCTTAATTAAAAACCTCATCTCTTAAACAAAAAATATATATGAGATACTAACAAAATTACAATACCAGGTGTTGAAAAAAAAACAACACAAATTCATTCGAATCTTAATTAAAAACCTCATCTCTTAAACAAAAAAATATATATGAGATACTAACAAAATTACAATACCAGGTGTTGAAAAAAAAAACAACACAAATTCATTCGAATCTTAATTAAAAACCTCATCTCTAAAACAAAAAAATATATATGAGATACTAACAAAATTACAATACCAGGTGTTGAAAAAAAAACAACACAAATTCATTCGAATCTTAATTAAAAACCTCATCTCTTAAACAAAAAAATATATATGAGATACTAACAAAATTACAATACCAGGTGTTGAAAAAAAAACAACACAAATTCATTCGAATCTTAATTAAAAACCTCATCTCTTAAACAAAAAAATATATATGAGATACTAACAAAATTACAATACCAGATGTTGAAAAAACCCAACAAAAATTCATTTGAATCTTAATTAAAAACCTCATCTCTTAAACAAAAAATATATATGAGATACTAACAAAATTACAATACCAGGTGTTGAAAAAAAAACAACACAAATTCATTCGAATCTTAATTAAAAACCTCATCTCTTAAACAAAAAATATATATGAGATACTAACAAAATTACAATACCAGGTGTTGAAAAAAAAACAACACAAATTCATTTGAATCTTAATTAAAAACCTCATCTCTTAAACAAAAAATATATATGAGATACTAACAAAATTACAATACCAGGTGTTGAAAAAAAAACAACACAAATTCATTCGAATCTTAATTAAAAACCTCATCTCTTAAACAAAAAAATATATATGAGATACTAACAAAATTACAATACCAGGTGTTGAAAAAAAAACAACACAAATTCATTCGAATCTTAATTAAAAACCTCATCTCTAAAACAAAAAAATATATATGAGATACTAACAAAATTACAATACCAGGTGTTGAAAAAAAAACAACACAAATTCATTCGAATCTTAATTAAAAACCTCATCTCTTAAACAAAAAAATATATATGAGATACTAACAAAATTACAATACCAGGTGTAAAAAAAAAAACAACACAAATTCATTCGAATCTTAATTAAAAACCTCATCTCTTAAACAAAAAAATATATATGAGATACTAACAAAATTACAATACCAGATGTTGAAAAAACCCAACAAAAATTCATTTGAATCTTAATTAAAAACCTCATCTCTTAAACAAAAAAATATATATGAGATACTAACAAAATTACAATACCAGGTGTTGAAAAAAAACAACAAAAATTCATTCGAATCTTAATTAAAAACCTCATCTCTTAAACAAAAAAATATATATGAGATACTAACAAAATTACAATACCAGGTGTTGAAAAAAAACCAACAAAAATTCATTTGAATCTTAATTAAAAACCTCATCTCTTAAACAAAAAAATATATATGAGATACTAACAAAATTACAATACCAGGTGTTGAAAAAAAACAACAAAAATTCATTCGAATCTTAATTAAAAACCTCATCTCTTAAACAAAAAAATATATATGAGATACTAACAAAATTACAATACCAGGTGTTGAAAAAAAAAACAACACAAATTCATTCGAATCTTAATTAAAAACCTCATCTCTTAAACAAAAAAATATATATGAGATACTAACAAAATTACAATACCAGGTGTTGAAAAAAAACAACAAAAATTCATTCGAATCTTAATTAAAAACCTCATCTCTTAAACAAAAAAATATATATGAGATACTAACAAAAATACAATACCAGGTGTTGAAAAAAAACCAACAAAAATTCATTTGAATCTTAATTAAAAACCTCATCTCTTAAACAAAAAAATATATATGAGATACTAACAAAATTACAATACCAGGTGTTGAAAAAAAAAACAACAAAAATTCATTCGAATCTTACTTAAAAACCTAATCTCTTAAACAAAAAAAATATATATGAGATACTAACAAAATTACAATACCAGGTGTTGAAAAAAAAACAACACAAATTCATTTGAATCTCAATTAAAAACCTATGGAAAAATAACTAACAGTGTTATGAAACTGTTTTAATGATAATTATTGAATTATAATCTGAACAAAATAAAAATGTACTTTTTAAACTAAAAAATACATAAATATTTAAAAGAAAAATAAAGTGATTGAAGTTTAAACGCATCTTCATTCATATGTAAGCACCAGTGGCGGCTCGTGCCTGGAGCTGTGGAACTGCAGCACCCCCAATCATTTCTACTCAATATTATCGATACACGGTAAAAATAATACGTTTATTTTTTCCTTTCTATGTGACAATATATAATATTAATAATAATAATAATAATAATAATAATAATAATAATAATAATAATAATAATAATAATAATAATAATAATAATAATTATATATATATATATATATATATATAATCCTGAAGCTTAATGTCGATAACTGTCCCTATATTCATATAAGTATAAAAGTAAAACTTTGCTTGGAGCTGCCAAATTCACAGTTACACATTCTTAGCGAAGTTCGCTTATACGCATGCGCGCTTCAGACGGCGAATGAAAGCTAAATTGGAACTGTCGTTTTAGCAGTTCCAAAAGCTCGTGAAAACCGGTGTTTGCGTGTTTTCGCTTATATTATTATTTTTTTAAAAGGTTTGTTTACAAATGTTTTGTTTTTATTATTATTAAAAAGTGTAAAGTGTTCTTGTAAATAAATAGCCACCTTAAAAAAAATTCTCACACTTTTAAATGCGATTTAAGCAGACAAAAATATACAATATGCGAAACTTTTTTTTTTTTAATTAAAAGTGTTCGGGCTTTTTACCCGTAAAGCTACCAACGTAACTAATGTTATTTTTTCACGTACGGCTTATTTTGTTTGTGTTTTTATGTAGTTTGAAATCTATTCATTTTGTGGTAGTTAAACTTTACAGAATAAAAAATATTTACATTTTTTTTCTAAAGATAAGCGAAGAAAATTTTATTTTTTAAATACATTTTAGTTTAAAAAATGTTTTTAAATGTTGCTCATAGTACAAACATGTAAACTTTTGTATTCTATATTTTATTTACAAAGTAAGTTTAGTTATAAACGCATTTTTAAATTTTAAATAAAACTGTTATCCAATAAAACCATTTTTAAATGGTAAACTCCTAACTGTACCAATACCATCGTGTGCAAACAAGTAAATTTCAAAGATTTTGTTTTTATGAAAAAATGAATTATTAAAAAATTGTAAATAAAATGTATTTAAAAAAATGTTCTTTGTTTGTTTGCCTGCGGAAAAGCCCATAAAATTTATTTAATCTGTAAAGTTTAAAAGAAATATATTTGTATATTTTTTTATTACTCTGTAAAGTGTACACGATTTAAAATAGTATTTTTTAATTAAAATGTTTTTGCGTATTATCCCTTTTTCGACGGCTTAAAATGGCAAAGTTAAAAAATATTTGTATTAAAAAAAGACAATTTTAATGGCAAGCTTATTTTGTTATACGCCTATTTTGGGTTTGTATTACTGTACACATAGATTCGAAAAGGTTGTCAAAAAACAAATATATAACAAAGAAATGTTATCAAAGGCAATATAAGTTACTTTTCTACCTAACTGGATATATTTTTTGTGTTTTTATTCAATGTAACATATTTATTCAGCTCGAAAAACATACAGTGTTTACCGATGTATTGGAAAATTTAAGATGGCGTCTCACACCCTCTTTAACGCCGTAAGTTTGGGATAAGGTGTTATAAATAAAAAACTATACAAAATACTATTTAAAACCCGCCGAATATATGTCAACCTATGTCACAGTAACATATATTGAGCGAGTTTTTAACAGTATTTTAACCGTTTTTTTTTTATTTATAACACCTTTTCCCAAACTTACCGTGTTAAAGAGAGAATCAGATGCCATCTTGAATGTTCCAATACATCGGTAAACACTGTATGGTTTTCGAGCTGAATAAACATGTTACACGAAAAATATATCCAGTTTGGTAGAAAAGTAACTTATCTTGCCTTTGATACCAATTATTTGTTATATATTTGTTTTTTGAGAACTTACTTACGAAACTATTTAAGCGCTGCCTTAAGGAGAAGTGTTTTCCGACTCCCTGGAAGACCTCATCGGTTTGCCCTGTATTTAAGAATTCAGGTGATAAGTCATCTCCCTCTCAGAACAGACCAATAAGTCTCATGTGTATTATGAGTAAGTTGCTGGAATCCATATTAAATAGAGAAATAGTCAATCACCTCAGCAGGAATAACCTTCTTAGTGACACACAATGTGGTTTCCGCTCTGCAAGATCTACCGCAGATGTGCTGACGGTTATATCCCACAGGATTAGTGAATCTCTTGACAAAGGCTTCCTTTCTAGGGCAATTGCTCTTGACATATCAAAGGCCTTCGACAAGGTATGGCATAAGGGTCTACTTCACAAGATTTCCAGCTACGGTATAACTGGAAATGTTTTCTCAATCATTAAATCATTTCTCTCCGATAGGTTCATAAGAGTAGTGGTAGATGAACAAAAATCGGAGGCCTGCAATATTAATGCTGGAGTCCCTCAGGGGTCAATCCTGGGCCCAACTCTCTTCCTGATCTACATCAATGACCTCCCTAAACACATACTTAAATCATTCGTTGACATCTATGCTGATGACACTACAATCTACGGCAACACATCAAAGGCTGTAAATGACAAAGTTCTCTCGGATTCTCTCTCCTCTGATCTCGAGCACGTGGTTCAGTGGGGGAAGATGTGGCTGGTTACTTTTAATGCATCCAAAACCAAACTCCTATCCTTACATCATCAACGCTCTGATCCCCAGCTGGCAGCTGGCATCAATTGTGATGGATGGCTCTCGTCTGGGTGAGGCCCCGTGTTTTGACAAGCTTCTGGGTTTGACCTTTACTCCTGATCTGAAATGGAACACGTACATCAAGTCTGTTGCCAAGGTCGCTGGAAAGATGGTGGGATCCTTCTACCGCTCCAGAAGATATCTCACTACTGATGCAATGCTCTATCTATATAAAAGCCAAGTACGTCCAAGGATGGAATACTGTTGCCATATCTGGGCAGGAGCTGCCGAAAACAGCCTATCATGCCTTGACAGAGTACAAAATAGACTTTGTGGCTTAGTGGGGGATGCCCTTTTCTCTACCCTGCAACCTCTCTCCCACAGAAGAGAAGTTGCGAGCCTATCCTTGTTTTATTGTTATTTTCATGGCAGGTGCTCGTCTGAACTCCAATCTCTAGTCCCTCCTCACCAATCTTTCACGAAAAACACCCGTCTAGCTGAATCCACTGTGAAAAATTTCCCCCACTCTATATCTGTGCCTAAATCAAAACGCGGATTCCATGAACAAAGCTTCTTTCTTAGAACTGCACGCCTGTGGAACTCTGTTCCGTCTGCCTGCTTCCCTCCGGACTACAACTTGGATGTCTTTAAGTCCAATGTTAACAAATTCCTAATGAACCGCACCCTTAATTAAACACTTCATCAAATCTCCACACTAACGTAATGTATTTGCAATAACCCTTATCCCTGAGTGGCTTCCAGGCCTTGATAAGTGGTGATCAATGTGTAAAAAACAAATTAAAAAAAAAGAATTTAACCATGGCCTCCTTGCATCCCCAAGAAATAACTTCTGTGACGGTAAGTGAACTTCAACAGATTGAGTTTTCACAGCTGCCTCTCCATGATAAAGTTGAAATTAAGAAAAGAGGCCGTTCAACGCCTGATATTCATATATCTCAGCCAGGCATTAGTAACAACAAAGTGTATATTCGTAGCTTTAATTTTGACTGGTACCAACGGAAAAGTTGGCTTTGCGGCTGTGAACTAAAAAAGGCATTGTTCTGCTTTCCTTGGTTGTTGTTTGGGGGTGATGTAACATGGACAAAAGATGGTTTCAGAACTATTAGCAAAATGAAAGATAGAACTGAAAAGCATGAGACGTCAAAGAAGCACATTGACAATGTAGTTTCCCTATCAATTTTGGGGACCGTAAATATTAAAGAAAAACTTAGTGAGGCCTACAGACTTTCAATCAATCATCATAACATGAATGTTAAGAAGAACCGTGAAATTTTATCTAAAATAATAGATTGTATTTTCTTTTGTGGAACTTTGAAACTCCTTTACGAGAACATGATGAAAAAGATGATTCAGTAAATCCAGGTGTATTTAGAGGATTAGTAAATTTTGCATATAAATTAGATCCAGATTTAAAGAATCTCTTAGAAACCAGTAGTGTCTTCAAAGGTGTTTCCAAGACCATTCAGAATGACATACTTGACTGTCTTTTACAAATATACCGTGATGAAATAAGGGCAGAAATTAGCAAAGCTTCCTTTGTAGCTGTCATGGCGCACGATACAACAGATGTGTCTGAACATACACAAATGATCATTTTTTTACGGTACGTCTAGGATGAAAAAATACTTGAACGCTTTTGGGGATTCTTTATTCCAGAAAACCAAACCGCTGATGGAATATCAAAATGTATTCTACAACAATTGGATATAATCCTTCAAGGGAATCGCCAAAAACTGATAGCTCAGACATTTGATGGTGCAAATGTCATGAAAGGCAAAAAAGCTGGTGTTCAGGCGAAAATAAAAGCAATTTATAGTAATGCACATTTCACTCACTGTTATGCGCATCAACATAATTTAATAATGAGGAATGCAGCAAGCATTACACGAAATGCTAGAATATTTATCTCTAACATTTTGGCTATTCCGACTTTCTTTTCTAGATTACCACAGCGTCTTTCCATTCTCAAGAAGCATATGGATGTAAGCATTCCACGTCCATCCGCCACAAGTTGGAACTTTAACATATGGACCATAAATAGAGTTCATGAAAATGTTCAAGCATTAAAAATATGTCTCACTGAAATTCAGTCAACATCATATGTAGATGAAACCGTTGCAGAAGCGACAGGAATTCTGAAATATTTGAACGATGAAAATTTCATATTTTGGTTAGAGCTATTTCATACAAATTATGTCTCATGTTGAAATTATTTATAATCAAATGCAATCTCGGGAAATTAGCATATATAAAGTCAATGAATACATAGCAAATTTCAAAACTGCTATTTTAGAGATAAGAAACTCCAAATACTGTGAAAATCTTTCACAAACACTCAAGGCCGAAGCTAAAGACCTGTGTGACAATATATCCGTTGATATAACGGACAGATATTCTTCAACTAAACATTTAATACTTGCTAAATTGTTTAACAAGAAAAGCTTTGCTAGTTTTAAGAAAGAACTACCTACAGAAGAGATATCCTTGACAACTGAAGCATATCCCATGATTGACAAACAAAAGCTTGAAACTGAGCTAGAAATATTTTATAGTAGGTCAGATATCCATGAGTATTGCAAAGTAATTGATCTCCTGAAATTTATTTTGGAAAACAATTTAAACGATGTTCTTAGTGAAATCACAAAACTCATAAAAATTATCTTGACAATTCCCATGACTACATCAGAGGCAGAACGTTGTTTTTCAACTCTGAAAAGAATAAAAACTTTTCTAAGGAGCACCATGGGTTGCGAAAGACTAAATGCACTTGCAGTGCTTTCAATTGAAAAAAAGTTCTTCAGCAATCATTCAGAAGTTAAGGAGAAAATTATCAATATTTTCTCACAAATTAAAACAAGAAGAATGGAATTTACTTTCAAATAAATATAATAAGTAAGATATTCCAAATATTTACATCTATTTAGAATTCCTTTAAGTTATTGTATTTTTATACGTGTGCATACGTATAAATTATGTATATTTTTTATGTTTGTTTTATTTTTACACAATATTAAAACAATACGCATTATTTTTTAAACAGCACCCCCACTAATCTTAGGCACGAGCCGCCACTGGTAAGCACACTGAACTCTTAAAATTAACAAATACATAACTATTAATACGCAATTATTAATTCTCTCTACTTTTCACAAAATATATGGATCACACGAATTATAATGATTTTGTTGTATTAGAATTTGCTTTAACATAAAGGGCATGCTTATTTAAATAGGAAATTTTAATTTACACAAGTAAAAATTTGTTTTTTCCTTTTTTGAAAAGTTCCAATAGAAATTGATATACGTTTTTATATAATAATACACTTAATCAATTGTAAATATTTTAAACTAAAATAACTAAAATAGTATCCAATAACTAAAGAGAGAGAGAGAGAGAGAGAGAGAGAGAGAGAGAGAGAGAGAGGAGAGAGAGAGAGAGAGAGAGAGAGAGAGAGAGAGAGAGAGAGAGAGAGAGAGAGAGAGAGAGAGAACTGCAATCAAAAGGCGTAAATTTGTACGCATCGCGTGGGATTCTTGTTTCTGTAGATAATGTCAATATTCCTGTTGCCATAAATTAAGTTAAAACCCATTGACAAACGCAATGTTCTTGCCAATATGTTAACATTAAAACGATATATATATATATATATATATATATATATATATATATATATATAATCCTGAAGCTTAATGTCGATAACTGTCCCTATATTCATATAAGTATAAAAGTAAAACATTAAAACGATATATATATATATATATATATATATATATATATATATATATATATAACTATTGTAATATCAAAAAGCTTTCTAATTTGATTGTCATGTTTAAATAGTATCCAATAACTAAAGAGAGAGAGAACTGCAATCAAAAGGCATAGATTTGATATACTTTTTTACACTTTATCTATTGTTAATATTTTTAACTAAAATAACTAAACTAATATCCAATAACTAAAAAGAGAGAGAACTTGCTCATGTAAAGACAACTTCAATCAAAAGGCGTAAATGTGTTCGCGTCACGTGGGATTCTTGTTTCTGTAGATAATGACAATATTCCTGTTGCCATAAATTAAGTTAAAAAAACCCATTGACAAACGGAATATTCTTGCCAATATGTTAACATTTAGCCATCAAGACAATAACACTGTCACTCTATTTTTTGTTGTAGTGTACAAATCCCAAGACCGATAGAAACCATCTAAAGTAACACAATGTTTAAGAACTAATGTTCTCTACCGATGCAAGTTATGACAACAGGGCCATCGTTGGATTGCCACGAATAACGGGTACATGCCGAGAGTGACGAAAACAAAGTTTCCGGCTACGATTTTGGTCTTTGGTTTTAAGTGATCGACAAGGTTGCAGCAACAACTACTGATGTAGTTCAAATACTCTGCGGTTATTTATCTTTATTATCATACTAGCGGGGGTACCCGGCGTTGCCCGAGTGTTTGTTTCTGGGACGGGGGGGAGTTTTAAAAAATGTTATGGTAGGTAAGTAGGAAGGATCAAACCCGGAGTCATGAGTAAAAGTAGGAAAATAAAGTGTGAAAAAAAAAACAAAAAAAAAACATCTGCAATAAAAGCAGTTTATAGTAATGCACATTTCACTCACTGTTATGCGCATCAACATTTAGCCATCAAGACAATAGCACTGTCACTCTATTTTTTGTTGCAGACCATCGACTAGGTGACCAATAGTGTACAAATCCCAAGAGCGATAGAAACCATCTAACATGTCTGAAAGTAACACAATGTTTAACAACTAATACATTGTTTTTTGTTTTTGTTGACAAAAAAAAATTACGTTTGTCGTTTATTTACATTTATTGCTGTCCTGTCGTTTCCTGTTTTGGTTTTTATGTTTTTTTTAAAAAAACCTTTTTGGATTTTGATTTAAATCCCCCCCCTTTTTTTGCTTTATTTTCTGGGTTTTTTTTTATTATAATTTATTTTTAATTGTTTTAAAATTTGAAATTTTTTTTTTAAATAATTATTTTATTGTTTTAATATTTTGATTAATTATATTTTTTTTGTTTGTTCTGACTTATATTTTATTAAGAAAAGAAAAAAAAAATGTTGAAATAATTTAAAAAATAAAAATGTCTTAAATTCCAGCCCCCCCATAAAATTTCCTATTAAATCCGTTCCTAAATTATTATTATTTTTCTTTTTAAATGAAAATATCTGCAAAAATTTATAATTATTTATAAAAATTATTAATTATAATTAAAAAAAAAAAATTAAAATCCTATTAACTCTTCATATGAGAATGGTTTTATTTTATGATTTTGTACTTTCACCTAACAAAGAATTGAAAATGGCTTTGATTTCAGCCCCCCCTCCCTAAAATTTTTTACTTTTTTTTAAAAAATTTAATTACAATGAAAATATCAGATGTTTCTTTTTAAAAAAAAAATAAATAAATAAAAAGCTTAAAATCCTATTAACTCTTTATAATTTTGTAATTCTGTACTTTCACCTAACAAAGAATTAAAAGTGTCTTTATTTTCAGACTCCCCCTCCTCCATAATTCCTATAAATATATTATTATAAGTAAGACTTGTACCGATGCAAGTTATGACAATAGGGCCATCGTTGGGTTGCCACGAATAACGGGTACATGCCGAGAGTGACGAAAACAAAGTTTCCGGCTACGATTTTGGTCTTTGGTTTTAAGTGATCGACAAGGTTGCAGCAACAACTACTGATGTAGTCCAAATACTCTGCGGTTATTTATCTTTATTATCATACTAGCGGGGGTACCCGGCGTTGCCCGAGTGTTTGTTTCCGGGACGGGGGGGAGTTTTAAAAAATGTTATGGTAGGTAAGTAGGAAGGATCAAACCCGGAGTCATGAGTAAAAGTAGGAAAATAAAGTGTGAAAAAAAAAACAAAAAAAAAACATCTGCAACGTTAACAGTTCGGCCACCAAGAAAAGTCCATTCCAGTTGTTTAGGAAAAAAAAAAAAAAACGACTACGGTAGGTCGGCGCGAACGTGAAAATATAATGTGAATTGTCCAGCACGCTAACCACTACGCCACACAGCACTGTAGCTTAGTTTAGTGATTTTAAATAACTTCACATGAAAGAACTACGAAGCCAAACCGGTGTTGTCTTCTCAACTGTTCCTTGTGAACGATCCCCAAACGGTATTAAGTGGTGGCAGGGGGAGGAGGAATTTATTAGAGAGAAAATATTTTACCACTTCCATTGATCTTAACCGATTTTGGCCGTGACTTCTCAGCAGAAAAAGTATAGAAATCTAAGATTATCGAGGAATTTGAGAAATAATAAGCCTATAACACACCTCAGATATTGTTCTGCCGTTTGTGTATATTATATTTGCATGAAATATCTTGATTTTTAATCCTATTAAGATCAAAATCAGACGGGAAAAATGAGTTCATTTTATTTATATAGAGATAAGAGACTTTTACATATTGCAAATGTTCAAAGTAAAAAAAATATTTCAGTCTAATCAAACAATTAAAACAAAATATTGACGAATTATTTGATGTTCGTCTTAAAATGATCCAAATTTGGTTGAAATATTAAAAATCTTAGGTAAAATTTATTCTTTTTGTACTTTTTCTTTTATTTATTATAAAAAAAGAACGAATATTAGCGTTTACTATAATAAAATATGATAGGTGGTTTCATTTTTTTTGTGTAATACCGTGCAAAATGAATAGCCGATGCTAAAAATGAATAAAAACTAAAAAAAAGATCAGGAAACTAATTAACTATAATTGGCAGTATTTATCAAATACTGGTTACGGAATATAACGAACCCACTATTTCTCTATTCTTAGTGGAAATGTATTATTTTATTTAAACAATAAACAACACCTTTGATAAAGTTGTGGTTTTCATTTGTAAAAAAAAGGATTTTATTTTGCTATTTTTTTTTAAATAAAGGATTGTAAATTGTAGCAATAAAAAAAGAAAATTATTTTTTCAGGAACATTACGAAAAAAAGCCTCTAATGTTCGTATCAACAAATTCAATATAACATTAAGAAAAATTAATTTCTCGAACTACCAATATAATCACTGCATTAATCATTGCTTATTTAATATTTTAATACAAAATTATAATTGTAAAAAAATATTTCTAATTAAAAAATTTTTTTTTTAAACTATATGTTTACCATAAGTTTTATATGTAAAATTATAATATTTACCTTGCTTGAATGGACGTGAAACTTTCGGTATAGCATAATTTTTATGTAATGTTGAAAAATATTTTTTAATTTAAAAGCAATTTTTCATAAGTCTTGGTTATGTCGAGGTATCCTGCCACTTAGTGTGTCAAGCGTAGCATTTTCTTACAATATTCTGTTGGCATGACTATTTGGTGGTAATGTGACTGTCTTTTCCCTTTACGCTTCGCTAGATGTGTCAGAAATTTCGTGAAAATAGTGAATAATTCCACCCCATCTTTCCAAGCTTATAACTCCTCGAAAAATGCAATTCAAGCCCTAATTTTTTTTCAATTAAAGGAGCAAGGACCAAGGTTTCATAAAAAAAAAAAAAAAAAGAAACAACGTGTTTTTTTTTTAAAAAGTTTTAAACTTCGGACTTTACAGGTAAATTTCTAAAAAACAATACTTTTTTTGTTTTAAATTAGAATATATTATTTATTGATCTTTTATCTTCAATTTGTGATATATAAAACTTTGGCACATAAATTATTTACTTTTTAATAGACATTTCAAAATAGTGGGAGGGCGTGAATTAAAAAAAACGTTTGTCTAAAATATTATATTCAATTTATTGGAAAGAACATAAAATTTCACATTGACCCTGAAAATATCGTAAAAATAGAATCGATAGAAAAATTTTGATAGATTTTTAAAGTTTAAAAATTGAAAAATATTGAGTTCGGAAAATTCATTACTGTTTTAAAAAAATATATATTTCTATTATTTTTAAAACAACTTTAATTGTTTATTTTGGAAGTATAATCACTAAAGAAAATAAACAACCCACTTTTAACAGAGAAATTACGAGATTTTTATATTTTATTAGCAGTTTCGTGTTAGAGGTGTCAAAAATTCCTACAAAAATTCTGATACACTTAACGCTTCGCTCCTTTTCAATATTCCATCTTCCATGTAATACTGATGAGTGTGTTTTTCATCTGACGGTTTACCCACTTGCTCATATAGATTTTTTATGCTGTTGTCGCACCTCTGTGCTTTTTTCAACTCATCACGTGGTCTATTTAGCAACGGAATCTTTTCATTTATATTTTGTTTCTTACTTCGCAGGTTATATGTATGCCCGTCTCCCGCATCTATCTGGGTTAGTTCAATCTGAGTTTCGTTCCCCAGTAAAATGTCTATATTCTTCATAGGGAGTGCCTTCACTGCTCCGACTTTCTTATTTATCTTCCTTGTTATGAGTTTCACTTCGCTCAAAGGAATTTCCATCGCTGTTCCTCACACTCCTTATATTGCTACGAAGCCTACCGTCCAGCTGTGTGACCTTTTCCTTCAGAATTAAGGATTATGCAGTGCCTGTGTCCCTTAATATGGTCACCTTGGTGCTATTTCTTTTTTCATCTACAATATAATTCCTTGCAGTTTGGCCTCTCCTGCTTTTTTATCTCAGGTCCACGCCCTAACCTACAGTTAACGGCTATAGACTGTCCGGTTAGTCTTCTTTGTCGGTGTCGTCCAACTTCCCACCATACTGTCTCTCTTTACAGTTGGTTCTTTTGGAGCATTTGTCTGATCTGTTAAAGTAGGTCTGTTCTTGCCTCTCTTACGGGTTATCATATATTCATCGGCTACTTCGCTACCAGATTTGATTTTCTTTTCATTTAGTTAAATCCACATTTCCTCTGGTAACCAATTTAATATCTTGCATCTAGCTGTTTTAGTTTTTCAGTGTCGTCTTCCACTATTTTTGCACTGAACCATTTGTTCATCAATCTTCTCTTCTCGTTGACGAACTCCTTGAACGACTGAACATCCATTGCGCTCTGAACTTTTGCCTGTATGCTTCGGCTATAAGTTTGAAGTTCTGCAATATTGTCTTTAATTACGTCGTAGTCTTTACTTTCTTCCACTGAAAATGTGGTAAAAGCTTTTGTGCTTTTCCGACGAGTGCAGTCTGTACAAGTAGCGATATCAGTATCAGAATTTTTGTAGGAATTTTTGTCTAGCTGAAAACATTATCAATAATTCCCCCCACTCTTTATCTGTGTCTAAACCTATACATAGATTCCATGAACAAAGCTTCTTTCTTAGAACTGCACGCCTGTGGAATTGTCTTCCATTTTCCTGCTTTCCGGCTGGTCTTCAAGTCTAACGTAAACAAGTTCTTGGTGAGCCGTTCCATATAAGTTAACAAATTCATCGGATTCATTACTATATTGTCCAATTTCTACTGTACACTCTTTAACCCTTATCCTCGAGTGGCCTCTTGGCCTTGATAATGTGGTGATGCTTGTGTAAAAAAATATAAAATAAAGTAATAATAATAATAATAATAATAATAATAATAATAATAATAATAATAATAATAAAAAGCCAAAGATGTTTACATGCTATCAAAACTGTTTACACTGTTATTCAAGGGGAGATAATTAGCTAAGGATGCATAGAGTTACTTCCCCTTAGTCGTCTTGAAAAATGACTCTCGCCACAGAGAACCACATAAAAGCATATGAGATATAAACGGATACACACTCGAGAGTCAAAACAATGAAAAGAATATGCTGTTGTCCTAACCCTAATTATTAAAACTAAAATGGCGGTTTATCAAAGACATAAGCATATTTAAGTTTTGTTTTTAACTATGAAAGAATTAATTTTTTTAGCGATACTAGGTGTATCAGAATTTTTGTAGGAACTTTTGACACCTCTAACACGAAACTGCAAATACAATATAAAAATCTCGTAATTTCTCTGTTAAAAGTGGGTTATTTATTTTCTTAAGTGATTATACTTCCAAAATAAACTATTACAGTTGTTTTAAAAGTAATAGAAATATATTTTTTTTTTAAACAGTAATGAATTTTACAAACTCAATATTTTTCAATTTTTAAACTTTAAAAATCTATCAAAATTTTTCTATTGATTCTATTTTTACGATATTTTCAGGGTCAATGTGAAATTTTATGCTCTTTCCAATAAACCGAATATAATATTTTAGACAAACGTTTTTTTTTTAATTCACGCCCCCCCAAGTGTCACCCATTTTGAAATGTCTATTAAAAAGTAAATAATTAATTTATGTCGCACAAATTGAAGAGAAAAGGTCAATAAATAATATATTCAAATTTAAAACAAAAAAAAATCGCTTTTTTAGAAATTTACCTGTAAAGTCCGAAGTTTAAAACCTTATTTTATAAGAACGCATTGTTTTTTTTTGTCTTTTTTTTGTCTTTTTTTTTTTAATGAAACCTTGGTCCTTGCTCCTTTAATTGAAAAAATAATTAGGGCTTGAATGACATTTTTCGAGGAGTTATAAGCTTGGAAAGATGGGGTGGAATTATTCACTATTTTCACGAAATTTCTGACACTGCTAAAGTAGCGCCCACTTGTCTTTCGACCAATTGAAGTTGGTTGCTGTATTTTGCAGTATAGAAAATACTCGTCTATGTTTACTTCCACAAATTTCGGTACTAACAGTACTTGTCTCGTAAAGTCAAACATACACTGGTTTGGTTCTCGTACTCTTTCCGAGAGACTAATTTCCCTTAGTCTTATCTCTTGCTCTAACTAGGCCTTCCCAAGTTCTAGCCTCGTCTGTAGTTTGTACTTTTCTAATTCTATTTGCTCTGATGTTAGATTGATCGGTTCACTCGGCAATCTGTTTTGTACCTCTGGATCGAAGATTTGCTCATCCACCATGTGTTCAGACATAATTCGGATTAGTTTTTCTTTTCTCATAGCATTTTTGCTTTCCAATTCTTGCTTATCTCCGATCTCCAGCAGGATATTGTTTCACATAATTTCTAGCTTCTCCAGTGATGCCTCTATTAAAAAATCTTCTATCCTATCCTTCTTTTTTGGTTGTATCGCAAGTTGATGCAATTTGTAAGTTTTCTTTTGACTTGACCGTCGAGCCCCCAATGTAATGAATAGTCTCGTTGTTGAAAAAAAATTACATGATTCACACTTTTCTTTTCTTTCCAAAGTTCCCGGAAATGGCGTGCGTATAATTTTACTTTTCCAAAATTAAAACATCCTTTAGATTTCTATTTATTCATTTTATAATAATTCAATTCCCGGACGAGAGGTTAGTCTTCTTATCCAGTCGTGATAAACTAATTTAAAAAAATTCCTCAAGTTATGTGTAAGAACGCGAAAAACTACGTACCAGCCTGTATTTTGTTGACTTCCTCTACCAAGAAATAAATTTTAAATGGAGGTAACAATTACCTGCTCTTCTCGACTTAAAACACGGACTCCTCTAGGCTTGTGGTTTTATAAAATAGATGCTAGCTGAATGAATGGATGTATTGAGCAATCGGCTGTTCTATCGCAGTAAGAAATGGTAGGTCAGAGAAATCGCAACATATATTTTAACATGAAAAGACAACCAATTCAACATGTAGATATATATATATATATTCTTTTTTGTATATCCTTTTATTTTATATATAATAAACATACTCAAAGAACGAATAGTTAATATAAACAAATTTCAAAAGATGTTAATATATATATATATATATTTATATATATATATTTATATATTTATATATATACATTTATATATATATATTTATATATATATGTATATATATATATTTATATATATATTTATATATATATATATTTATATATATATTTATATATATATATTTATATATATATATATATATTTATAATATATATATATATTTATATATATATATATATATTTATATATATATATATATATATATATATATATATATTTATAATATATATATATATTTATATATATATATATATATATATATTTATAATATATATATATATTTATAATATATATATATATTTATATATATTTATAATATATATATATATTTATAATATATATATATATTTATATATATATATATATATATATATATATATATATATATATATATATATATATATATATATATATATATATATATACAGGGTGTCCCAGAAGTCGCGCACCATATATTTATATTTATATTTTTTGTTTCAGATTTTATTCGGTCCAGAAGTCGCGCACCATATATTTATATTTATATTTTTTGTTTCAGATTTTATTCGGTCCAGAAGTCGCGCACCATATATTTATATTTTTTTTGTTTCAGATTTTATTCGATATGGGCGAGAAATTAACAGTGCAAGAAAGAGTTAAATTGATTTTTATGTTTGGAAGAGATGGAGCTACATACCGCTCGGTAGCTAAAGAATTCAACCGCACTCATCCCGAGCGAGAAAAACCATTGAGCCATACCACTGTCTTCCGATTGATCAAACGTTTCCAAGAAACAGGTTCAGTTGCTGACGGCGAGAGATGCGGTCGACGAAAGAGTGTAACTGATGAGGAAACATCAACTATGGTTTTGGCGAATGTTGCTAGAAGCCCCGTGAAATCAGTAAGGAGAATAAGCCAGGAGCTTACGATTAGCAGATCATCAGTACATCGTATTCTTAAAACATAGAAATAATTAATAAAATTGATATTCATTGATATTCATATTTGTTTTTATATAAATCTACATGGTGCGGGACTTCTGGGACACCCTATATATAATATATATATATATATATATATATATATATATATATATATATATATATATATATAATGTGTGTGTGTGTTTAGAAAGACTTTTCTGTCCACATTTACCTAATATCTCGCTAGAGAATTGTTTGAATTTTGATATTTTATTCAATATTTGGGGTTTTCGAATAAGGATAATTTTATTTAATAAAGTTTACATAAAATGATCCCTCATTTATTGGACACCACTAATTAACAGAAACTTAATATAGAACAAAATAATTGGTAAATATTTACAATCGAAACCAGCATAGTTTGTCGATTTTCTTTTTAAAAGATTTTTTTTCTTTTAGATGTAGTTTTATGTCCACAATTATCTATTATGTAGCTAAATCATAATGTTTATCATAAACACAATAGTTTGATTCGATTTGCATTTCTAAGAGTACTAGGAGTCGGAGTCGAACTTTTTTTATCCAACTCCGACTCCTTAAGTCCAATAAATTTACTTTTTTACATGGGTCTCCTGTTTGATTTTACCCGTTTTGTTTTTAATTACACAAAACACGGCACATGGTGCGCGACTTCTGGGACACCCTGTATATATATATATATATATATATATATATATATATATATATATATATATATACATATACATATATATATATATATTAAATTGTAATTCATATATATATATATGTACAATATATATATATATATATATGTACAATATATATATATATATATATATATATATATATATATATATATATATATATATAAGAATAAAACATGTATAAATACATTTGAAGCCAAACTGCAACGCGAAATTTTTTTATAAATAAACGGGTGTTTATTTTTAAAGAAATATATTTCGGGGTAAGACTCCTTTGCCAATTTTATTTTCCACTTCTTCCTCGACATAATGTAGTGAAAGATAGTTCGATGAAGAGTCCACGTGATGTTGCTGACTTACTTGTATTTTCATTAAATACGTTTGCAAGCAAAATCCGATCCCACATTTTTGCTAATCCCTATACTCTGATGAGAAGGAAAGTATTTCTTCGAAACTCCGCGGATTAAGGACTATCCACTTATTTTGTGGTTCCTTTTTAAAATTAAATATGTTTTTAACCCTTTTTCAAAGTGTTTCTTAACATGTTTTATTAACTGCTTGTTCTTATATATATATATATATATATATATATATATATATATATATATATATATATATATATATATATATATATTAAAATTGTAAATCAATGAATTTCAAAAAACTCTCATTGAAATGGAATGAATTGGTTGAGTTTTATATCAAAGAATTTTTATTATTCTAAGCAAGTCAAAGAATGTTTTAGAAAGTTTATCTCCTTAACCTATAGGGTTTCGATGTCTACCATCTCATCAGAGGAGTGAAAATATTAGCAAATAGTTATAAAGGTATGCACCCTATTTGCTAAAGTCAGTGAGACATGGAAAGTCAAAGTGAAAATAATACATTTATCAGAAGTCCTGTAGCAGGATTATTTGTAGAAAATTTTTAGAGATATCAACTATATATATATATACTTGGACGATATTGAGATATATCAATAACGTATTAATAAAAATAACAAAATTTAATCGGTAAAATTCCAAGACGCGAAGGAATTAAAACGATGCTGGTTTCGATTGTTAGAATATTACTGCCAGTAATATTTTGTAAACCAACAATCTCACGTTTACATAACCACTGATTGTTAAATAAAAACTATTCCAAAGTATATATATATATATATATATATATATATATATATATATATATATATATATATATATATATAAATTCATAAGTCTTTCTTCTCTTTTCCTTTCTCCTTTTTTGTATATGTATATATATATAGATATAAGTCCGGCATACCAAACTCTCAATAAAAGAACAGAAAAGACAAATTTACAACAAAAATAATTTACATCAGTATCTCCTTGTTATTTTCTTATTTATTTTGCCTTTTTATTTCTCTTTTTCCCATTTATTTTTTTCTTTTTCTTTCGGACGATATTTTTTATCAAACTCTTGCGAGATTTCAGAGTTTTCGACATTTAATAGTTGTTTGGTGTTCCATCCTCATTTGTGAATAACCGTGTCCGTAAAGCTTAGCCAGCTTGTTAACTGATGTAGTAATACTGGCTCTTCTCTTGATATTCATACACCATTGCTCACTATTGTTACTCGATGTTGGTGGTTGACATCTGAGAGCCCGAGCCAACCTTCTACCCTGATGAAGTACTATCTGAGGAAAATGATATGTGTATGTGACTGTATTGTTTTATTTTACTTCAGTCGAAGTTCCACGAAATCAAGGGACCAATTATTTGGGGCTAACGAACTCTATATCATATACATAGATATTCGAATGCGAGATTTCAGAGTTTTCGACATTTAATAGTTCTCTTAAAATGGTCCAGTGTATCTATATAACTGACAAATGAAAAGAGTAAAAGACAGACGGACCTTCATTTACGGTGATTGACGCCAAAAATGCTTTGAAATCTCTTTTGCAAATACTTGCGTCTCAACCCTTAATGGTTAACTTTTTCTTGATTATATTTTTCTGTATTTTAAGTATATCAGAATGTTTCCCTCATCGCCATAATTGCTATGGTTACGGTTCATTTGGTCGTTTTAATTCCTTATTATTATTATTAATTAGCGAGATTTCTGAGTTTTCGACATTTAATGGTTCTCTTAAAGTGGTCCGATATATCTTTATAACTGACAAATGAAAAGAGTAAAAGACAGACCGACCTTCATTTATTTATATGTTTTTCTTTCATTTACGGTGGTTGACGCCAAATATATGCTTTCCTTCATATTTCTTTTCTTGTTTTTATTAGCAGAGTTGCTTAGACGTCTTCCCTCTTTGGAATCTCTTCTGCAAATACTTGCGTCTCAACCCTTAATGGTTAACTTTGTCCCGATTATATTTTTCTGTATTTTAAGTATATCAGCATTTTTCCCCTCGTCGCTGTCATTGCCATTTGGTCGTTTTAATTCCTTCGCATCTTGGAATTTTACCGATTAAATTTTGTTATTTTTATTAATACGTTATTGATATATCTCAATATCGTCCAAGTATATATATATATATATATATATATATATATATATACTTGATATCTCTCTAAGATTTCAGTTTTTCCTCATAAACATTAGACATTTGATATTTCGCCTCTTCCTTTCAGCTCTGTTCAGACCTTCAGCATGATGGAAACTCACCCCAACAACAGTTGCCGTTCTGTCTTATTCCACATTACTATTTTTTTTTTTTTTTTACACAGTGATCACCACTTATCAAGGCCCGGAAGCCACTCAGGGATAAGGGTTATTGCAAGTACATCACGTTAGTGAGGAGATTTTATGAAGTGTTTAATTAGGGGGGCGGTTCATTAGGAATTTGTTAACATTAGACTTGAAGACATCCAAGTTGTAGTCCGGAGGGAAGCAGGCAGACGGAACAGAGTTCCACAGGCGTGCAGTTCTAAGAAAGAAGCTTTGCTCATGAAATCCGCGTTTTGATTTAGGCACAGATATAGAGTGGGGGAAATTTTTCACAGTGGATTCAGCTAGACGGGTGTTTTTCGTGAAAGTTTGGCGAGGGGGGACCAGGGATTGGAGTTCAGACGAGCACCTGCCATAAAAATAACGATAAAACAAGGATAGGCTCGCGACGTCTCTTCTGTGGGAGAGGGGTTGCAGGGTAGAGAAAAGGGCCTCCCCCACTAAACCACGAAGTCTATTTTGTACTCTGTCAAGGCATGATAGGCTGTTTTTGGCAGCTCCTGCCCAGATATGGCAACAGTATTCCATCCTTGGCCGTACTTGGCTTGTATATAGATAGAGAATTGCATCAGTAGTGAGATATCTTCTGGAGCGGTAGAAGGATGTCAGGTTTTATAATAGCAATTTCAAGGTATGTCGCTGTGCGGATTACATGGTCGTAATGTATGGTGTAAGCCCTGTTTATAACAGGTTTTTAAGATTGATGTTCCCAGGAAATGCTGCTACGTTAGATATTTAGTTTTTTTGCAGAATGTTCAGTGGTGGTAAACATACACTGTCATGTCTCGCGGTGGGGGTAAACATCCCCCAAAAGAACCTTGCAATTAGATACAAGGTGGATTATACTAAGCTATTTCTGTGGCAGGCTTGTTTGGTGTTCCATCCTCATTTGTGAATAACCGTGTCCATAAAGCTTAGCTAGCTCACTATTGTTACTCGATGTTGGTGGTTGACATCTGAGAGCCCGAGCCAACCTACTACCCTGATGAAGTATTATCTGAGGAAAATGATATGTGTATGTGACTGTATTGTTTTATTTTACTTCAGTCGAAGTTCCACGAAATCAAGGGACCAATTATTTGGGGCTAACGAACTCTATATGATATACATAGATATTCGAATGAGAGATTTCAGAGTTTTCGACATTTAATAGTTCTCTTAAAATGGTCCAGTATATCTATATAACTGACAAATGAAAAGAGTAAAAGAAAGACGGACCTTCATTTACGGTGATTGACGCCAAAAATGCTTTGAAATCTCTTCTGCACATACTTGCGTCTCAACCCTTAATGGTTAACTTTTTCTTGATTATATTTTTCTGTATTTTAAGGATATCAGAATGTTTCCCTCGTCGCCATAATTGCCATGGTTACGGTTCATTTGGTCGTTTTAATTCCTTAATAATTTTTATTAGCGAGATTTCTGAGTTTTCGACATTTAATGGTTCTCTTAAAGTGGTCCGATATATCTTTATAACTGACAAATGAAAAGAGTAAAAGACAGACCGACCTTCATTTATTTGTATGTTTTTCTTTCATTTACGGTGGTTGACGCCAAATATATGCTTTCCTTCATATTTCTTTTCTTGTTTTTATTAGCAGAGCTGCTTAGACGTCTTCCCTCTTTGGAATCTCTTCTGCAAATACTTGCGTCTCAACCCTTAATGGTTAACTTTGTCCCGATTATATTTTTCTGTATTTTAAGTATATCAGCATTTTTCCCCTCGTCGCTGTCATTGCCATTTGGTCGTTTTAATTCCTTCGCGTCTTGGAATTTTACCGATTAAATTTTGTTATTTTTATTAATACGTTATTGATATATCTCAATATCGTCCAAGTATATATATATATATATATATATATAGTTGATATCTCTCTAAGATTTCAGTTTTTCCTCATAAACATTAGACATTTGATATTTCGTCTCTTCCTTTCAGCTCTGTTCAGACCTTCAGCATGATGGAAACTCACCTCAACAAAAGTTGCCGTTCTGTCTTATTCCACATTACTATGTCAGGTTTTATAATAGCAATTTCAAGGTATGTCGCTGTGCGGATTACATGGTCGTAATGTATGGTGTAAGCCCTGTTTATAACAGGTTTTTAAGATTAATGTTCCCAGGACATGCTGCTACGTTGGATGTTTAGTTTTTTGCAGAAGGTTCAGTGGTGGTAAACATACACTGTCATGTCTCGCGGTGAGGGTAGACATCCCCCAAAAGAACCTTGCAATTAGATACAAGGTCCACTTATCTAATATACTGTGGCAGGCTTGTTTGGTGTTCCATCCTCATTTGTGAATAACCGTGTCCGTAAAGCTTAGCTAGCTTGTTAACTGATGGAGTATTACTGGCTCTTGTCTCTTCATATTCATACACGATTGATCTTTTAATATACTGGCTGGTGCTCACTATTGTTACTCGATGTTGGTGGTTGACATCTGAGAGCCCAAGCCAACCATTCTACCCGGATCAAGTACTATCTGATGACAATGGTATGTGTATGTGACTGTATTGTTTTATTTTACTTCAGTCGAAGTTCAAAGAAATCAAGGGACCAATTATTTTGGGCTAACGAACTCTATATCATATACATAGATATTCGAATGTTCTATTAAATTTTTTTATATCTAAAACAATCACCTTGAACTCTATATGAAATACATAGATATTCGAATGTTCTATTATTTTTTTTATATCTAAAACAGAGTTTGTAGGAAAATTGAGAACATAATTTTCCTCTCCCCAAATAACCATTTTCATTGATTTACGAAAGCACAAATATTCACATATTGTGAAAAAATATCGAACTTCTCAGAATTTTTTCTCCTGGTGAGTTATGAATAAGTAAATGTGATTTTCTAAAAGACTTCACAAAAATATGGCTTTTCTCCAGTGTGAGATTTCATAGATGTCACTAATATTAATTTTTAATAACAAGAATAACAAGAATATGCATAATCTGACCTTTTCCCTTTTGTTTGTTTTACTTCAGTCAAAATCAAGGGGCTCACTACCTAGGGCTAACACTTTAACTCTATTTAAGATACATAGACATTCGTATGTTCAATTAACGTTTTTGTAAACAATGAGAACATAATTATTCTTCCTTCAATTAACCATTTTCATGTTTCGTTTTGGTCTCCTGATTTTACTGAATTCCGAGACAAGAATTTATCTAATTTATTTATTTATCTGATTTGTTGGAGTATTAAGCTTCGTGCTATTATTTGATGTAACATCACTAATAGCAAGGAAATAGTATTTGGGTTGTGAATACTATGTGATCTGAATATTTGGTCAGAAAAGTATCCTCACGCAGGTTGTTCTGGCAAACATCTGCACAGAGAGACCTTACCATACGAATATAGTGTCTAGTAGGCATTCAAGTTCTTTCCTGGAGTTCTGTGTTTAAACATAAGTTTTTATATGGGATTTTCTTTAAAATGTTGAATCAAAAACTTCACGGCTGGGGCTTTTCATTAGTGTGTGTAACCATATGTTTTCCCCCTTTGTGAGTCGTCATATGTTTGACTAAATGTGATTTTCCAGAAAAAAATTATCCATGCACTTCACGAGAATGTGGCTTTTCCCTTTTCAGCTTTATTTTACTTCCATCAACATTCGAAAAACTCAAGTGACACCTTCCTGGACATTCGAATATTACATTAAATCCTTATTTACTAAAAAAGTTAAGAATATTAATTGACTAATTACTAGATTCACATTCACTTTTTGTGTCTACTAGATTCTAGGACAAGAATGGAGGAGTATAATGATGGTAACATCACTTGAATAAAATGCAATAATATTTTTAAATAAAATATGACTAGAACTTGCCTTTTCTCCCTTTTTTGTTTTATTTTACTTCAGTCGAAGTTCTCAGAAATCAAGGGGCCCACAACCAGGGGCTAACACTTGAACTCTATATGAGATACATAGATATTAGGATGTTCCATTAATGTTCTTTATCTCTCAAACACTGAGTTAGTAAAGACATTGAGAACATAATTTTCCTCTCCCCAATTAACCATTTTTATACGTTGTAGTATATCTTTCATTTTGGTCTCTTGGCCTTACCAGATTCTTGTCTGGTGGAGGTTAGCCATAGTGAAGAGATCTTATTTGGGCATGTGATTTTGAATATTTGGTCAAGATTTACTTCTATTGAAAAAGTATCCTCGTGCCAGGTTGTTCTAACAAACCCCTGTACAGAGAGACCTTAGACACTCAAGGATAGTGTCTAGTAGGCATTCAAGTTTGCTTCTCTCTTTTTTCATTTTTCTTAAACTTTTCCTTCTAGGGGATGGGACATCCAACCAGATGTCTGACATTTACCCCTATTTTAGTAAGTCCAACCAAGACATCTTTTCAGGATTCTAGCCGTCCTTTTCAGTGCAATCGTTTGTATTTCACTTGCACTTGGTTCACCGGGTATGCTTGCTATGTACTTTTTAAAGTTCTTTTTCATAAGCCCAGTTGCTCCTATGATGACTGGTATAATTGAAACGTCTTTTAATTTCCAATTTCGTTTCATATCATAAGTCCTTGATACTTTGTTATCTTTTCTCTCTCAGCTCTGTTAAGCCCTGTATCATTGGGGATACTGAGCGACCGTAATAGAGGTCAGTGTACCCAATGATACAGGGCTTAAAAAGCTGAAAGGGAAAAGATAACAAAGTATCAAGGACTTATGTATGATATGAAACATTCAAGTTTCAGTATGTGTCTTCATATGTGCTACTAAATTTGATTTTTGAGAAAAAGAATATCCACACACTTCACAAGAATATGGCCTTTCCCCAGTATGAATTCTCATATGTGTCACTAACGTTGATGTTTGAGAAAAGGAATATCCACAAACTTCACAAGAATATGGTTTTTCCTCAGTATGCGTTCTCATATGTTTCACTAATGATGACTTTTGAGAACAAGAGTATCCGCACACGTCACAAGAATGTGGTTTTTCCCCAGTGTGAGTTCTCACATGCCTTACTAACAAGGATTTTGTAGAACAAGAATATCCGCACACTTCACAAGAATATGGCTTTTCTCCAGTGTGCGTTCTCATATGCGTTACTAACCTTGATTTTTGAGAACAAGAATATTTACACACTTCACAAGAGTGTGGCTTTTCCCCAGTGTGAATTCTCATATGTCTCACTAACTGAGATTTTTGAGAACTAGAATATCCGCAGACTTCACAAGAATGTGGCTTTTCCCCAGAGTGAGTTTTGATATGTGTCAGTAAACTTGATTTTTGAGAAAAAGAAAATCCACAGACTTCACAAGAATGTGGCTTTTTCCCAGTGTGAGTGCTCATTTGTGTCTGTAAATGTGATTTTTGGAACAAGATTATCGACACACTTCAAACAAATGTGGCTCTTTTATTTTACTTCAATTAGAAATAAAGTTGTCCACTACCTGGAGCTAACACCTGAACTTCCCTTTTTGTTTTATTTTACTTCAGTCGAAGTTCTCATAAATCAAGGGGTCCACAGTGTGAGTTCTCATATGTTATAGTAAATCTGATTTTTGAGAACAAGAATATCAAACAGGATATAAGTTCAAAAGAATGCGTCTTTCCTACACTCAAATAATCATAAAACAATATATATTATTACAATTAGAATCCTATATATATATGTATATATTAGAAAATTTATACACTCAAATGATCCTAGAACAATATATATATATATATATATATATATATATATATATATATATATATATATTAGAACAAAGCGTTTTCACAAATGATGTGTAATGTCGTCTATCAATTTTCTTTTGGGCAGGTCAGATATTTCACAAACATTATCTGCATGATAATATTAGAAATATATATATATATATATATTAGAACAATTTATATATATATTTATTAGAACAATATATATATATATATATTAGAACAATATATATATATATATATATATATATATATTGTATATATATATATATATATATATATTAAACAATTGGCGAAACGCTACTTCATAAGGCTCTCCTTATGTTAAACCTATGACGTTATAACAATAAGATTCTTTACTGGTGCTTGAATCGTTGGGTATATTTAAATCCCGCCAATTATTTGCATAATAATCCACAGCAGCTCAAAGAGTTTTTAGAAGTGATGCTGTCGTCTATCAATTTTCTTTTACATTGTGCAGGTCAGATATTTCATAAACACTATCTCCCTTATAATAAATTTTCTTCCTCGAAAATGATGATCCACTCTAATTTAATAAAGGCGTTCGAGCAGAATTACCTGCAAATAAAAAATAAACGAAATGAAATATTTTTGTATCTACATTCATCAATTTGTTTGTATATTGTTATCAAGTTTATTGGATTTAATTTATGTTGTAAAATCTATACTGTCAAATAAGTTTATTAGAAAAATAATGAGATGTTTTCTACATTTGTGAACAGCATGTCGATAGAGGTGTTTTCTTAGAAACAATGTCGTATAGAGACAATTATACTAGTTTTATCATTATGTGCAAAATAGAGTAGTGATATATATCTATACGTTTATATCAATCTATCAACATAAATCATTTTATATGATATTCATTGTTGTGATTATATATATATATACAATGTATCACAAAAGTGAGTACACTCCTCACATTTCTGCTATGGTTTAGGAAAATATATTGGTTGGTGAATTCCTCTAGAAATGAATACTGTTACAAAAACAGACAAATTAAAAAAAAATAAACAAATTTGATACATGAAATGTAGGTAAAATTTTAATAATTAAAAAAAATGGTGGTCCATGTGTCAGAATTTGGGGGGGGGGTTATACCTTAACACAAATCTGTGAATAAAATATTAAAAAAAACCTCATAATTTCTCTTTTTAAAGTGGGTTGTTTAATTTCTTCCAAAACAAACTATTAAAGTTGTTTAAAAAATAATAGACATATTATTTTTTATTGTTTACAAAGTGCATGTCCGCACTCATGCAGCTTTTTTTACGTAAGGAAATGAATTTTACGATTAATTTTTTTTTCAAATTTTTTACTATAAAAATCTAAATTTTCCTGTTGGTTCAATTTTTACGATATTTTCAGGTTCAATGTGATATTTTATGCTCTTTTTTACAAAGGCGTCACCACTTATCAAGGCCGATAGGCCACTCAAGGATAAGGGTTAAAGAGTGTAGAGTAATCAAAAGGACAATATAGTAATCGATAGTAATGGAAGTTCGATAAATTTGTCAACTTAAGTGGAACGGCTCATCAGAAACTTGTTCACGTTGGACTTGAAGACAATCATATTATAGACAGCTGGAAAGCAGGAAAACGGAAGACAATTCTACAGGTGTGCAGTTCTAAGAAAGACGCTTTGATCATGAAATCTATGTTTAGGTTTAGGCACAGATAAAGATTGGGGAAAATTATTGATAAAGTTTTCAGCTAGTCGGGTGTTTCTTGTGAAAGTTTGGCGTGGGGGGACCATAGATTGCAGCTCAGTTGAACACTTTCCATGAAAATAACGATAAAGCAGAGACAAACTCGCAACATCTCTTCTGTGAGATAGAGGTTGCAGCGAAGAGAAAAGGACATCTCCCACCAGGCCACAAAGTCTATTTTGAACCCTATCAAGGCAGGACAAGTCTTTTCTAGCAACTACTGCCCATATGTGGCAACAGTATTCCATCCTTGGACGTATCTGGCTCTTATATAGATAGAGAATTGCATCAACAGTGAGATATCTACTGGATCGATAGAAGGATCCGACCATTTTTCCAGCGTCCTTGGCAACACATTATATGTACGTATTCCATTTAAGATCAGGAGTAAAGGTCAAGCCCAGAAGGCTGTCAAAACTTGAGGCCTCCCCAAGACGAGAGCCATTCATTTTAATTGATGCCATATAATATTCTAGACGAGCGTTTTTTTAATTCACCCCCCCCATTTTGAAATGTCTATTCAAATGAAAATAATTTTCTCACCTAAGTTTTATATATCACAAATGGAAGATAAATGATCAATAAATAAAACAATATAGTTAAAAAAAAACAAAAAGTAATAGTTATTTGCAAATTTACATGTAAAGTCCAAAGTTTAAAACCTTTTTTTTTAAACCACGTTGATTTTTTTTGTTTTGTTTTTTAAGTGAAACCTCATGTTCTGGTTCAATTGTCAAGTAAATATCGGACGCTGGCGACAATTTTTTCTATTTCATTCATTGTTGCTTTTTTTTTTAGATAAAAAAATCACCCCATAAAGAAGTAATAAATATATTTAATCAAAAACTCATGTATTTCTTTAACAGAATAAAGAAATGGAAAATTAGTAGAGCGGATTTTTTTTTAAATGGCTAAAACTAATGAGTAAAATGGGATCATTTTCAATTATGGTGCATCATATTGACCAACTTTGTAGTTGGAATCAATGTCAGAAATACAAAAGGAAGATAAGGCAAATGGCTTGAAGACAAATTATTTATGGTCCCTTTAGGCATTCGTATTTAACGAGTCGAAAAATAGAAGCCACACCACTTTTTTAACAGTGCGAATGAGTTACAAAATGGCGGTCTTCCGCGACACTTGCTTAAAAAATATCCTGAATTTAAAAAGTAAATCGAACATAAATATGGACACATTTTTATAAATGAACGGAAGCGCCCATTTCTTAGTATTTTTTTAGAGGTAAGTGATTTTTTGTATGTATATATATTTATTATATTTAGATTAAGTTAAAATTTTTAAAGACAACCGATTTTTAATTTTTTTCGATTAAACTTTTTTATTTTAAAACTTGGTTTTGCTCCTTTTATGAAAAAAATAGGGTTTGAAATTACATTATTCATGCTGTTATAAGCTTCGAAACATAGTGATTCTATTTAATCAAATGTTTATCCACTACTTTGTAATGGCGACTTCTGACACTGCTAGTCCATGTGTTCCTCTAAAAACATATAAATTTAAAATAAAACTTCTGCACTAAATATGGGTCCTACCATGCACACACAAAAATGTTACGGTTATAAAAAAAGTCAAAATAATATTTAAACAAAATTATTTTTTTTAATCTTTCAAGCTAACCCTGTGCAGTTCACTCCTCTACCCAAATTAGAAATCGATTTTCTGGCTATCACGTTTTAACCGCCTTAAATAAAATGAATAATCCCATATATATATATATATATATATATATATATATATATATATATATATATATATATATATATATATATATATAAAGAACCGAAATTCTGTAAACAAATACCATGATGCGTTGTGATATTTACTTTTTACTTACAAAAACTAATAAAATGCTGATTTAAAAAAAATAAATGTGATTTCTCTTCGGTCTGTGCACATGCATAATCGGGCGACTTCCACCATTATAGCTGATTTTACGAAAAAAAAATAATCCATTGGAAGAAATATTAATATCTCCGAAACTATTAAGTTGCGACAGATACGGTCTTCCGATTCTTTTTCAACAGACCGAAATCTACAAGAAAAAAAATTCTACTAGTTCAAGTTAACGCTTTTTCTAAAATTTTACTGATTTTTTTTTTAATGAGATTCATACGTTCGTTGGTTATCCTGACGCTGTGCACTTCTTTGTTTACACTGGAAGTGACATCACACAAATCTTATAATATGGATGGCTACAATTGTAAAAATGATGTTTTATTTTTCTTTCAATTTTAGCTCCTTTTTTTCTCCCGTTTAATTTTTTTTTTCTCCCATTTCTTATTTTGAGTGGAGAATTTATTTTATTTTCATTTTGAGCTCTTTTTCCGTTACCTTTTATAGGTACTCCTGCAGTCCTGCACTGCAGTCCTGCACTTTACGACCCGAGTTTCCAAGATATGAAGAAATGTTAGTTTTAAAAAGTTTACGTTCATTTTACGTTAAATTATTATAGAAAAGTGATCCCCCACTTTTTAAATCTAACATTTCTTCATATCTTGGAAACTACTCGTTTGCCGTAATTTTAAACGTTATTTTCGTTTTCAGCGACCCCGAAAAACTTTAAGAGTGGTAATTTTAAAGGAATTTTCGAGGGTGGAGTAATTCTTCATATTTACCTTTTTTTTTTTTAAATTGAATTGTTAGGTGAAAGTGCAGAATAGTTACAATACACCCTCCCTTCCACATGTAAAATAATAGGTTTCTAAATAATAGCGTTAAAAATAGCTCAGGTCGTAAAGTGAAGGACTGCAGTAGTACCTATAAAAGGTAACGCCGGATCGGAAAAAGAGTTCAAAATGAAAATAAAATAAATTCTCCGCTCAAAATAAGAAATGGGAGAAAAAAAAAGTTAAACGGGAGAAAAAAGGAGCTCAAAATAAAAGAAAAATAAAACAAATTATTTTTACAATTGTAGCCATCCGTATTATA
>NC_136527.1:213683936-213728936 GCF_053919585.1 Euprymna scolopes | reverse complement strand
ACCACGCCGCTGAGATCATCAAAAAAGGAGATTTCCAATATACTGAGACAGGCTTCGAGGTTAGTCACAGTTAGAGAGCGACTTAGAGGTGAGGCGGCCACACTGGGAGCTAACACCCTCCATTTATAAAGCTCTTACTTCAGGAGCATGCGGTCGGTCATATCTGACCTCAAGTATCGAACTTCTTTTAGCTGATCTGATGAATTGTCTATTTCTTCGGTAGATGTTACCATTTGTCGAAGTCGGTAATTTGGATGGAATTTCGAGAGGTACCCACTATTTACTTCACGGAGGTAGCATGTTATTGTTCCATCAGCCATGATTGGATAGCGATCCCAAGTATTTTTTGCAATTATATCCACATGAATACATTTTCCACATGAATACATTTTACGTGGCGAACCACGCCTCTGGCGTCATTAGGAAAGGAGATTTACAATATACTGAGGAGAAGTTCGAGGTTAGTCACAGTCAGAGAGCAACTTGGAGGTGAGTCGGCCACATTGAGAGCTAATACTCTCTTAGAGGCGATGAGGGGGGGGAGATACTACAATGTAATCGTAAAGGCTTGCATCCCTGACCATCATTATCATCAACCAGAATCTTATCTCGTCGTCGTTGTCGTCATTACACATGAAAGGTAAATGTGTTTTGTCTATCATCTTGTAAACAAATGTTGTATGTGTTCCCCTTCAACTATAGTGTGTTCCCCTCCGCCATCATTAATACTGTATCTCGCCTCTTTATACATTAACAAGAACTGTTGCATAAATGTCTCAACTTTATACTATTAATAAAATGAAGTCACAAAGATTCGTCAGAATCGTCGTTGTCGTGATGTAAATAGTATATAAATGTCATTATCATCTTCTGTTTTATCATTTGTCTCCGATATGAACCGCCTGACTACAAAACATAATTACTTTATTATTATTATTATTATTATTATTATTATTATTATTTATAGTTCATGAGAAAATATAGTATTATTGATGTAATAGTGTGGTAGCCTTTTTAAATATAGTCTCTGTGGAGCTTTTATACATCTGTGCGGCTCGAGAGTAGATATATATGATCCATTGGCGTAATTGACTAGTCTGATGCATTATATACGTAGGTGATGCATGGCAGTCAGGCCTCTTTCTCTGGTTAAGGTCTGGGGATAACCTGCTCCAAAGTGTGTGTTGTGTTGAGATACTGTGCAGTTCCATTTATAATGCACCTTACTTCAGAAGCATTCGGTTGGTCATATCTGACCTCAAATATCGAACTTTTTTAAGCTGGTCTGATGAATTGTCTATTTCTTCGGTAGATGTTACCATTTGTTGAAGTCGGTAATTTCGATGGAATTTCGAGCGGCACTCACTATTTACTTCACGGAGGTAGCATGTTCTTGTTCCATTAGCCATGATTGGATAGAGGTCCCAAGTAATTGCGATTGTATTTTTCGGTCTCCCACACTGAGGATTGAAACTTCAATTTTCAGGAGAATATCACTTTTTACAATTAATTTTTCCAAGTACTTTAACCACTGCGCTAAGTTCGACAAAATACAACTGAATATAGTCGGAGGTTACATCAGCCGAAACGTTGTGTATACCACACTCAAGTTAAGAACAGTAATCCGATCAATCCAACTAATATAAAAACCAATCCTAATCTCCAAAATTGAAGAAACACATATTTTGTTTTTGTGAGAAAAAATTTGAAAATTTTAATAATTTTTTAACAGAAATATCACATTTAGTAATATATATATTCCTCGCTTGATCTTTATGTTTGGGGTCTGTATCCTTCCTTCCGTGTGCTGTAGCGTAATTGCTGTGCGCCATCTGACCATTTGCTTCTAAAGGATGATTTAATATAGGTGTGCACATTATACAGCTCCAAACAGCGAAGTATCTAGAATTAGAAATACTGTCAAAGGCCTTTTTGTAATCAATCCAGGCCATTGACATATTTATTTGTCTTCTTCTGCAGTCTTCTAATATGGTTTTGTTTACAAGGAGTTGATCTTTTGTGCCTAGCTTTTTCCTCGTACCCCCTCTGCTCACTTTCAAGGTAATCACCAGCAATCAGATGCTCGTATGTTGCATCAGCGATTATCCCTGTTAGGAGCTTGTAGGTTGTTGTGAGGCAGCAGATTGGTCTATAGTTGCTAGCCATGTGGGTGTCCTCGTTTTTGGTAATAAGTGATGTACTTCCTACAGTAAGCCACCCAGGGGGCTCTTCATATCCACTGATGATGTTATTAAATGCGTTGGCATAGTGATGATGAAGTGCGCTGAGTTTTTTCAGCCAGAAATTTGGTATTTAATCTATTCCTGGGGTCTTAAAATTACTGCAGTGAGTTACCTTCTTTCAGACAGCTTCCTTGGTAATTTTTAGAGCTGACATCTTTTCTTTCTCCTTGTTATCTTCTTTGATGGTATCTATCCAATTGTTTTCTTTATGTACTTTAGTGTCCTCATAGAGTGGCTTCCAGAAGTTTTTAACTTCTTGTGTAGGTGGGGAGCTCACCTCTATTTCGTCTCTTACAAGGCTCCTATAGACAATTCTTGGGTTTGTTGCAAAAAGTTTATTTATCCTTTTTGCTTCAAAGTTTTTGGTTTTATTGTTTATTTGTGCAGCAAAGGCTTTTATCTCAGCCTGATGTTCTGCCATCTTAGCTTTTAGTTGTGCTGGGTCTTGGAGGGAATAATAAGTTTTCAACTTATTCACCTTCTTATTTAGTTTTTTACTTGGGGTTTCACAGGATAGGAATGCATATATCTGGGCAGTTTCCTTTCGGAATCTATATATCTTCTGCTTGAGTTTTCGTTTTCAGGTGGGGTTATATGATTTAGCCTTCATGTTTCTTCTTTTACTCTCCTCGTGTTTGGGTAAGAGT
This sequence comes from Euprymna scolopes, assembly GCF_053919585.1. Classification (NCBI taxonomy): domain Eukaryota; kingdom Metazoa; phylum Mollusca; class Cephalopoda; order Sepiida; family Sepiolidae; genus Euprymna; species Euprymna scolopes. Next base: position 213,726,046 of record NC_136527.1, on the reverse strand, counting down.
TTTAATGGAATAAACCATGCTGCCCCGTATGTTGTATGATTTATTTCACTCAAGGGTGCGTTAATTGAAGTGATTCTTTCGAGGATATCGTTAACTTTTGAAACAAGCTTTTGATGGCTTTATTCATACTAATTTGTACCTCAACAGCCAGACCTCATTCTATTTCTACCCTGTTTGCCAGCTCTTCCTCTAGTTCCAACTGGTCCGCGTCCAATGTCACATGTTGACGTGGGACATACTGTTTGCATGTCTGCCCATGTTTATATTGTGTTATGTCTGTTGGGAGTGATTCTTGGGGAGATGTTGCATTATTTGTAAGTGTGAAGTTTTTTTATTTGAGCTTCGAATACTTTGTGTTTTCCCCCCGATTTCTCATACTTGGAGTATGCGAAACAGCGAAGAATAATTTTTTCTCCTCAAGAGACATGCAAGTGTGAAGTTTTTTCTCCTCCATTTCTCATACCTGGAGTATGCTAAACACCGAAGAATAATTTTTCTCCTCAAGAGACCACTTGACTTGATTATAATGTCTTTTCTTAGTGGTTCTTGTTTGGTCTTGCCGGATTCCAGGACTAGAACTTTACTGGTCTTGTGGAGTGTCCAGCTTAGTGTTGTCATTTGTGGAAACACCACAAGGAGTAGGTGCACCATTATTTTCCTCATATGACCCAGTGCTTAGCCATGCTGATGGGATCTTTTTATCTTGGGTGACATCCTGCCATTTTGTTGATTTAGTTTTATTTTTCATTTTCATTTAAATTCGAATATTTGGTTAGGGTTTACTTTAAATTAAAAATTGAAAGTATCCTCGTACCAGATTCCCTGGTAAACCCCTGTACAGAGAGACTGAAGAGACCCGAGGTTGGTGTCTAGTAGGCATTCAATTCTCTCCTCTAGTGTGCGTTTTGACATGTATTAATAATTTTGATGTATATAATTTTTATTTTTATTTTACAGAACAAGAATATCCCAGTGTGAGTTCTTATATGGTTCACTAAACTTGATTTTCAATCGCAGGAATATGCCCTAAATTCACAAGAATGCGGCTTTTCCCTTTTTTTTAAATTTTACTTTCGTTAGTTTGAAGAGATCAAGGGGCTCCTTCCTGGGGCTAACACTTGATTCTATTTCAGTTTAAATTTATATCCGAGGGCTCTTTTAACAATAGACACTGTTCCCTTTATGGGTGCTATCTGTATTTCCTTGCAGGTTGGTTTTCAAGAGATCACTTGTAAGTATGTTTGAAGGTTCTTTTTTATTAGGCCATTTGCCCCCATCACAACTGGTATAATGTTTATCTCTTTCTGAGACCAAGGAGCTCCTTCTTGGGGCTTACACTTGAATATGTGTGAGTTCTAATATGATACCGTAACGTTATTTTTTTAAACAAGAAAATCCACACTTCACAAGTATGTGGCCTTTCTCCAGTGTTTTCTCATGTAGTCTACTAACGATGATTTTTTAGAACAAGAAAATCCACAAAGTTCACAAGAATGTGGCTTTTCCCCAGTGTGCGTTCTCACGTGTGTCAATAAAGTTGATTTTTCAGAAAAAGAATGTCCACACACATCGCATGTATGTTGCTTTGCACCAGTGTGGATTTTCATATGTCTCACTAAACTTGATTTTTGAGAAAAAGAATACCCACAAAGTTCACAAGAATGTGGCTTTTCCCCAGTGTGCGTTCTCACGTGTGTCAATAAAGTTGATTTTATAGAAAAAGAATGTCCACACACCTCACATGTGTGTGGCTTTTCACCAGTGTGGATTTTCATATGTTTCACTAAACTTGATTTTTGAGAAAAAGAATATTCACAAACTTCACAAGAATGTGGCTTTTCCCCAGTGTGAGTTCTCATATGTTTCACTAAATTTGATTTTTTAGAAACGGAATACCCACAAACGTTACATGAATGTGGCTTTTCTCCAGTATGAGTCCTCATATGTATCATTAACCTTGATCTTTCAGAACAAGAATACCCACAAACCTCACAAGAATGTGGCTTTTCCCCATTGTGAATTCTAATATGTTTCACTAAATTTGATTTTTGAGAACAAGAATAACCACAAACTTCACAAGAATGTTGCTTTTCTCCAGTATGAGCTCTCATATTTCTCACTAACCTTTAATTTTCAAAACAAAAATACACAAAAACTTTAAAAGAATGTGCCTTTTCTCCAATATGTGTTATATGTGTCACTAAATGTGACTTGATTATCTAGAACAAGATTATCAACAAGCACCACAAGAACGTGGCTTTTCCCTAGTGTTTGTTCTTATATGAGTCACTAAATTTGGCTTTTCTATTTCTAGAACTATTATACCCAACACTTCACTCGATCATTGCTTTTATGTTCTTGTATATTTGTTTATTTGTTTTTTGCTGGGAATGCGTCAACAAATATTCTCCAGTTTAATTACTTCAACCAAGACATATTTTTCAAATTATAATCCTCCCTTGAAGTGAATTATTTCTCTTAACGTATGTTTTCATATTTGATATTTGAGAACAAGAATATCCACACACTTCACAAGTATGTCACTTTTCCAGAGTGTGTGTTCTTATATGTCCTGCTACCGATTATTTGTCAAAACAAGAATATCCACAAACTTTACAATCTTGTGGCTTTTTCATAAAGATCACAAGTGTGAATTATCATAATTTTAACTAAAACTGATTATCTAGAACAAAATTATCCACAACCAACAAAAGGATGAGATTTTTTAACACATGAATGTTTGTACATTGCTGTCTTATTATTTCGATTCATTCATGTTTGTAATGCTGGGGATGAAGCATCATACCAGATGCAAAAAGTTTTCTTAATGTCTCATATATTCCAAACATTTTATCATTTTATGCTGACCTTCTCTTAACGAGTTTTTTTTTTACAGAATGTTGCCTTTCGAAAGTGTGATTTCTCATCAATTTGTAAAATCAAACAGGTATTTCACAAAAACTGATATTACATTCAACATGTGTTATGTTTTCACAATTATTTTATAAAATTCGTGAATTATAATATTGTTCAGTACATAAATCTTTCCACAGATGTCGTTGTAGTCTTCCAAATAAGGTAATAATTGTTACAATTATTGCTTAAAAAATCATATTCCGTAGGATGCAATTAGGAAAATCTGGAAAAAATTTAAGTCATTATTTTAGTATTTGCATTCACGTATATTTAATCTGTTTATTGTTGTCAATATTATCGGATTGCACTCATAACACCTAAATAATTTAATGTGAAATTAATTTACCTTAACACAAACAGTGTGGATTAGAATAGCTGACATTATATCTGAAGTTTTTACGATTGACATTGTAGTAAGAAAATAAACATTATATATATATATATATATATATATATATATATATATATATACAGAGAGAGAGAGAAGGAGAGAGAGATAGAGAGATAGACATATATATATATACATTGTTTGTATCTGATTTTCATCATAGTAAGAAAAATACATTCATATATATGTATATAAATATGCATGTATTTTTATGTTACAATGTTTTTATATAATTTTCATTGTAGTACAGAAAATTAGCATATATATATATATATGTTAATATTTTTAATGATAAGGTTCTGGGTTCGATACTTCTTATAATATATAATAAATCTAATCTAAGAATCGTTCTCTAGAGGTGCTGTATATCTATGTATGATGCTTTTAATTATTTTTTCTTCCCCTCTAAAATTTGGTGACATTTGTGTTTTATAAAATATGTCTATAGGGTTAGTGTTAGAAGAGTGACTAGTATTGCTGTTAAGGATTTTAGGGGACTGTAACAATAGTTTAATTTGTTGATCAACAATATAATTCGGAAAGTAATTATTTATAAGAACCTGTTTGATATTTTTAATTTCTATTAGTAGTGCTTTTTTCGTAGAAGAAATCATCTTAGCACGGTTTAAAAGATTTTTGGGGTTTGTATTACTGTACACATAGATTCTAAAAAGTTGTCAAAAAACAGATATATGACAAATAAATGCTATCAAAGGCAAGATAAGTTACTTTTCTACCTAACTGGATATATTTTTTGTGTTTTTATTCAGTGTAACATGTTTATTTAGCTCGAAAAACATGCAGCGTTTACCGATGTATTGGAAAATTCAAAATGGCGGCCGACTCTCTCTCGGAGAGGGTAAGTTTGGGAAAAGGTATTATAAATAATAAACTAGACAAAATACTGTTAGAAATTCGCTCAATATATGTTACTGTAACGTAAGTTGACATATATTCAGTGTCTTTTAATAGTATTTTGTCTAGTTTATTATTTATAACATCTTTTCCCAAACTTACCGTGTTAAAGAGACAGTCGGCCGCCATTTTTAATTTTCCAATACATCGGTAAACACTGCATGTTTTTCGAGCTGAATAAACATGTTACATTGAATAAAAACACAAAAAATATATCCAGTTAGGTAGAAAAGTAACTTATCTTGCCTTTGATAACATTTATTTGTTATATATTTGTTTTTTGACAACTTTTTCGAATCTATGTGTACAGTAATACAAACCCGATTTTTGATTATGGCAATTTTATAACGCGGAGGGCACTCACTATATATATATATATATATATATATATATATATATATATATATATGTACGTTATTGCTACAATGTGAGTAAATACAAAAATCCATGAACATTTTACCTTCTTCATATTTGAATATACAAAATTATCCAAGCAAATCAACAACATTGTTTTTTGTATAATTTTAATTGGATGGAAAATCATAGTGTAATCTGTTCATCATCTAATTCATCTGAATATTAAAATTATATGTAATAACAAACTTTTTACTGATAAGGCTGTACGTGTTTCACCAATGCTAAAATATCGGTACAAACATTTTTTTATAAATTATCAAATACGTTAGCAAATAATGTGAAAACATTAGAAAAGAATTCTTATAAAATAGGAGTTTTCTCAACCATGCTAGAAATTTAATTTTGATTGAGAGTATCCAAGACATTTTCAAAGCTCACATTAGAATATGCATTGGATCTTATTGTCACATATTAGCTGATGCAACTATTATAATTAACATCGTATTGGATAAGGCTTTAAACATAGTGTCGATATTTCCTACCGACGAGCGGGGGGGGGGAAGAAAAGATGTTTAGCTTGCAACGAAAAATTACCTCGCTGCTTACAAGCAAACGTATTCTTGTAAATATAATGCGCTGTTAACAGTTGTCGTACCGGTCTGATAGATCTCTAACAACGACAAGAACAAACTACAACAACAACAAGCCTACAAAGCTGATTCTTTTTATAGTCTCAATTTCTCGTTCAGCGAGATTGAAACGAGACTGGAATGTCTATTTAAGCTATAAGGAATAGACATCCTATTTTCTTCATTAACAAACACCAGGCCGGGCCGTTCACAGCCATAAGTGTCTTTCCCTTCCCACCGAGCCACCTTCGGTAAGTCAATCAATTTAATTATCACAATAGTTTCAAATATAATAGGTTGCGCCCTAATGCCTAAGTTCCACTCTCTGTCTCAATCTCACAAGGTTGAATCCCTCTACCCCTTTTTCAAGTAATTTAATTGAATATGTTCTGATAAATACAATGCAATTTTACACACCTATGACATATTTCTTCTTAATAAGACAAGAAGCAAACTCCCACCCCTTTCCTGTTTATATCTCTATATACCAGAAAGCATTTTACTCTTATCGTGTTTGATCTTTAAATATTAGTAATACAATTTTTTAAAAATAATATAAACATATAATAAACATTTAATCTAAATGTATTATTTAGTTTGTAGGCAAAACTTTACTGACAATAAACGCATTTTCTATTTATTCTCGTGTATTTCTCAATTTCTCAATCCTCTTATTCCAAACTAATGTTTTTGGAGGAAAAATATCCGTTCCCTTCAATTTCATAATCAGACTACTGTTCTTGGCGCAGTTATGACAATGCAAAAAACACATTCATATTTATCTAAACTGTTACTTTACTCACATGTAAGATAAATATTTTCAATGATAAAGCTGTTAATTACAAATGTTTAATGATCTTTGTTCTATTATTGTAAAATAGAGTTTTTCATATTTCTTAATGGATTGTCACAATTTATTTCCTTTAATCAAAAAGTTATACCATGTATTTTTCAATCTAATTAAATCGATTCCAGTTATTAAAGAATCATTTAGCTTGTTTATATGAAAGTCGCTACGGACAAAATATGAAGCCACTTGATATAAAAGTATTAAAAATTAAAAATGATAACAGCAAAGGCAGAAAAACACTAAGATAATGTGAGAAAAAACAAGAATAGACTTCACAAATCATAAGGTTTAGAGAAGGAAGGTACTCTTATATGTGATGTATTGTAATGAGATAGCTGAACAGCAAATTGATGAAAAGTACAAAAGTCGTTGTGGGCATTTAGGTTTGGAAGACGATTTACTCTTGTTAGAACATGAACCAAATGGTTGACAGTCTACCCACAGCGACACTTCATTTAAATGATTTTTTTCTATTATTTGAAAAAAAATTTTTTCATATATTTCTTAATGGAGTGTAACAATGTATTCCCTTTAATCAAAAGATCATATTATGTGTTTTATACAATCTGATTCAATCGAATTGACTTAAAGTTATTTAACTTGTTTATATCAAAACCGCTATAGACAAGATATGAAGCCATTTAATATATGAAGTATTAAAACGAACTAAAGATGATAAACGCAAAGGAAGCAGATAAATATTTATCATAGTCTAGAAAAAACAAAGTGATAGGTAAGAAAAAACAAATAGGAATAGACTTCCAAAATCCCAAGATTCGGAGAAGTAAGGTATTCTCATATGTGATGTATTGTAATGAGATAGTTGAACAGTGTATTGATGAAGGTATTCTCATATGTGATGTATTGTAATGAGATAGTTGAACAGTGTATTGATGAAGGTATTCTCATATGTGATGTATTGTAATGAGATAGTTGAACAGTGTATTGATGAAGGTATTCTCATATGTGATATATTGTAATGAGATAGTTGAACAGTGTATTGATGAAGGTATTCTCATATGTGATGTATTGTAATGAGATAGTTGAACAGTGTATTGATGAAGGTATTCTCATATGTGATATATTGTAATGAGATAGTTGAACAGTGTATTGATGAAGGTATTCTCATATGTGATGTATTGTAATGAGATAGTTGAACAGTGTATTGATGAAGGTATTCTCATATGTGATATATTGTAATGAGATAGTTGAACAGTGTATTGATGAAGGTATTCTCATATGTGATATATTGTAATGAGATAGTTGAACAGTGTATTGATGAAGGTATTCTCATATGTGATGTATTGTAATGAGATAGTTGAACAGTGTATTGATGAAGGTATTCTCATATGTGATATATTGTAATGAGATAGTTGAACAGTGTATTGATGAAGGTATTCTCATATGTGATATATTGTAATGAGATAGTTGAACAGTGTATTGATGAAGGTATTCTCATATGTGATATATTGTAATGAGATAGTTGAACAGTGTATTGATGAAGGTATTCTCATATGTAATGTATTGTAATGAGATAGTTGAACAGTGTATTGATGAAGGTATTCTCATATGTGATATATTGTAATGAGATAGCTGAACAGTGTATTGATGAAGAATACAAAATTAACAAGTGGTTGTGGGCACACCTGCAATGCATAGAATTTAGATTTGGAAGATGAACGACTCTTGTCGGAACACGAACCAAATGGTTGACAGTCTAACCACATTCAACACTTTCTTTTAACAGTCTATGTATAACTATTTTTGTCAGAATAGTCATATCAATTGGTTGACAGTCTATACACAGTTGACGCCTCTCTCAACAAGTATATGTATCTTTGATCTCAAAAAGGAAAACCTCACACGCCTCCTTTGGTTTACAATGCATTGTAAATTGCACTGTAGAGAATCTACTGTTGATTTTATAAATTATTTGTATAGATAATGGCTGGAATTAAGCATTTTACAGGTAAATGCAATTGTGGTCTGAACAGAAACTTTCATTTAGAACCCTCCCATGTCATATCAAAGTACCTACTGTTGATTGTATATGCTGGGCCTTTCTACTTGCGCAGTGATAATAGTTCCTATTTACAATGTCTCCCCACGGGACATACTTAGACACCAGGGTCTTTTTTTAATGTGGAAAAAAGGAACAAAAATAAAAATTGTCTCAGTCATGAAGGATTTCTCCTCCTCTGACAGAGAACAAGAAATTGAAGTGCAGCATCTGAAGAACAGATACTACACTTTGATCTTGACCCGAAGAATAATTGAAATAAAATTTTAAAGGCAAAAAATCCAGTATTATGGTTCAATTGTGCTCTTAACAGAAACATCTATTTCTATTTTTTTTGTCTGGTAATAAAACTTTTCAAATGAAATTGTAATGTTAGATTGTATAAGGCGTAAACTTTAGTCACAATCAATTGTTACTTCTTTCATCAGATTTTTTCAATTATTGATACTTATCAGAGACATTTCCATACAAAATCTATCTTAGCATATTGCAAGGCACATAAAGTAAATTTGTGTAAATTTAGAAAAAAAAACAAGCGTTGCCGTTTAGGAGTACGTGGGGAACAAACTCAGGAAGACACACATATACAAAGTTTCTTTTATATAATAATAGAGATATATAACATTTTAAAATAGCTTAAAAAAGTATCCTCGAATTATAAAAAAATATATATATTTCAGATTTTAAAATGATAAATCTCTTTCCTGTACTAATTTAATGTAAAATGACAACCCACTTAAGCACCAATCGTTAATAGTTTCCAGTTTTGTGAGTTATAATAAATATATTAATTATTAAAACGCGTCATTCGATTTATTTTGGTTTTGGTTATATAAAAATAGGAGAGCCGTAGATTTTTTTTTAATTTAATTTTTTAACCATTTCATTTACTATGCTAATTTAACTAAAACGCCCTAACTCATTAATAATAATTTTACTATTTTGAAAGCCATTTTTAACATGAGGATGAATGTCCTTGCACACTAATGTGTACTTTCAACAAACAATTTAAAAAACAAAAAGATTATTTTATAGTTTACAAAATAAACAAACAATACTTAAAACAAAACCAACATATAACAAATAAATCTTACTAAAAGTTAACATTTATTCTTCTTCCTACCTGGATAATCTTTTGTGTGTTTTATACTTATTTTGAAGCGTTTATTTACTTTAAAAAAACATTTTGATGAATTTACGTTAAAACAATAAATAAAAATAACTTCGTCCATTTTAATTTTTTCGATGGTAAACTACCCCAGGTGAAATTATAAAGTTTTACCATTTATCATTATTTTTTTACAACATTAGGTTTGTACTAATTTGTGATGGCCAATAAATGATCACATATTTTAAGAAAAAATTTGGTACTACTGCAGAGAGTAAATAACGTTATTATTTAAAAAGCCATTCTTAACATGGAGAGGGGAGGGTGTCTTGTACCTATTCTATGCTTCAACTTTACAATTGAATAAAAAAAAACATATAAAATTTTAATTAAACTTGGAAATACGATTAAAAAGATAGTGCGGATCACTCTCTGCACTAGCACCCAAAATTTATATATATATATATATATATATATATTTATATACATATATACATATACATATATACATATACATATATACATATACATATATACATATACATATATACATATATATATATATATATATATACATATACATATATATATATATATATACATATACATAAAACGAAATTGATCATTATTCTAAAATATTGTATAAAACATTAAAAAAAAATAAAAACATTTTTTTAGCTACATAATCGGTAAGTGTAGACAGAAAAAAATAAATATCGAAAAATCTGTTTATGTATTTAGATATCTAATAATAACTGTGAATTAAATTATTGTTTTTTATGGTAAAAATTATTTTCTCATGAATCATAAATCATATTTAAATAAACACATTTTGTAAATATTATTATTATTTTTTTTTTTACATAGCCATCACCACATTATCAAGGCCCAGAGGCCACTCAAGGATAAAGGTTAAAGAGTGTACAGTAGAAATTGGACAATATAGTAATCATTAGTAATGAAAATTTGGTAAATTTGATAACTTATATGGAACGGCTCATCCAGAACTTATTTACTTTAGACTTGAACACAACCATATTGTAGCCAGCCGGAAAGCAGGAAATCGGAAGACAATTCCACAGGCGTGCAGTTCTAAGAAAGAAGCTTTGTTCATGGAATCTACGTTTAGGTTTAGGCACAGATAAAGAGCGGGGGGAATTATTGATAGTGTTTACAGCTAGACGAGTGTTTCTTGTTTTCTCATGAATCATAAATCATATTTAAATAAACACATTTTGTAAATATTATTATTTCTCATGAATCATAAATCATATTTAAATAAACACATTTTGTAAATATTATTATTTTCTCATGAATCATAAATCATATTTAAATAAACACATTTTATAAATATTATTATTTTCTCATCAATCATAAATCATATTTTAATAAACACATTTTATAAATATTATTATTTTCTCATCAATCATAAATCATATTTAAATAAACACATTTTGTAAATATTATTATTTTCTCATGAATTATAAATCATATTTAAATAAACACATTTTGTAAATATTATTATTTTCTCATGAATCATAAATCATATTTAAATAAACACATTTTATAAATATTATTTTCTCATGAATCATAAATAATATTTAAATAAACATATTTTATAAATATTATTATTTTCTCATGAATCATAAATCATATTTAAATAAACATATTTTGTAAATATTATTATTTTCTCATGAATCATAAATCATATTTAAATAAACACATTTTATAAATATTATTATTTTCTCATGAATCATAAATCATATTTAAATAAACACATTTTGTAAATATTATTATTTTCTCATGAATCATAAATCATATTTAAATAAACACATTTTATAAATATTATTATTTTCTCATGAATCATAAATCATATTTAAATAAACACATTTTGTAAATATTATTATTTTCTCATGAATCATAAATCATATTTAAATAAACACATTTTATAAATATTATTATTTTCTCATGAATCATAAATCATATTTAAATAAACACATTTTGTAAATATTATTATTTTCTCATGAATCATAAATCATATTTAAATAAACACATTTTATAAATATTATTATTTTCTCATGAATCATAAATCATATTTAAATAAACACATTTTGTAAATATTATTATTTTCTCATGAATCATAAATCATATTTAAATAAACACATTTTATAAATATTATTATTTTCTCATCAATCATAAATCATATTTTAATAAACACATTTTATAAATATTATTATTTTCTCATGAATTATAAATCATATTTAAATAAACACATTTTGTAAATATTATTATTTACTCATGAATCATAAATCATATTTAAATAAACACATTTTGTAAATATTATTTTCTCATGAATCATAAATCATATTTAAATAAACATATTTTGTAAATATTATTATTTTCTCATGAATCATAAATCATATTTAAATAAACATATTTTATAAATATTATTATTTTCTCATGAATCATAAATCATATTTAAATAAACACATTTTGTAAATATTATTATTTTCTCATGAATCATAAATCATATTTAAATAAACACATTTTGTAAATATTGTTATTTTCTCATGAATAATAAATCATATTTAAATAAACATATTTTATAAATATTATTATTTTCTCATGAATCATAAATCATATTAAAATAAACACATTTTGTAAATATTATTATTTTCTCATGAATCATAAATCATATTTAAATAAACACATTTTGTAAATATTATTATTTTCTCATGAATCATAAATCATATTTAAATAAACACATTTTATAAATATTATTATTTTCTCATGAATTATAAATCATATTTAAATAAACACATTTTGTAAATATTATTATTTCTCATCAATCATAAATCATATTTAAATAAACACATTTTGTAAATATTATTATTTTCTCATGAATCATAAATCATATTTAAATAAACACATTTTGTAAATATTGTTATTTTCTCATGAATCATAAATCATATTTAAATAAACACATTTTGTAAATATTATTATTTTCTCATGAATCATAAATCATATTTAAATAAACACATTTTGTAAATATTATTTTCTCATGAATCATAAATCATATTTAAATAAACACATTTTGTAAATATTATTATTTTCTCATGAATCATAAATCATATTTAAATAAACACATTTTGTAAATATTATTATTTTCTCATGAATCATAAATCATATTTAAATAAACACATTTTATAAATATTATTATTTTCTCATGAATCATAAATCATATTTAAATAAACACATTTTGTAAATATTATTTTTTTCTCATGAATCATAAATCATATTTAAATAAACACATTTTGTAAATATTATTTTTTTCTCATGAATCATATTTAAATAAACACATTTTATAAATATTATTATTTTCTCATGAATCATAAATCATATTTAAATAAACACATTTTGTAAATATTATTATTTTCTCATGAATCATAAATCATATTTAAATAAACACATTTTGTAAATATTATTATTTTCTCATGAATCATAAATCATATTTAAATAAACACATTTTGTAAATATCATTATTTTCTCATGAATCATAAATCATATTTAAATAAACACATTTTGTAAATATTATTTTCTCATGAATCATAAATCATATTTAAATAAACACATTTTGTAAATAATATTATTTTCTCATGAATCATATTTAAATAAACACATTTTGTAAATATCATTATTTTCTCATGAATCATATTTAAATAAACACATTTTATAAATATTATTATTTTCTCATTAATCATAAATCATATTTAAATAAACACATTTTGTAAATATTATTATTTTCTCATGAATCATAAATCATATTTAAATAAACACATTTTGTAAATATTATTATTTTCTCATGAATCATATTTAAATAAACACATTTTATAAATATTATTATTTTCTCATGAATCATAAATCATATTTAAATAAACACCTTTTATAAATATTATTATTTTCTCATGAATCATAAATCATATTTAAATAAACACATTTTGTAAATATTATTATTTTCTCATGAATCATAAATCATATTTAAATAAACACATTTTGTAAATATTATTATTTTCTCATGAATCATAAATCATATTTAAATAAACACATTTTATAAATATTATTATTTTCTCATGAATCATAAATCATATTTAAATAAACACATTTTGTAAATATTATTATTTTCTCATGAATCATAAATCATATTTAAATAAACACATTTTGTAAATATTATTATTTTCTCATGAATCATAAATCATATTTAAATAAACACATTTTATAAATATTATTATTTTCTCATGAATCATAAATCATATTTAAATAAACACATTTTGTAAATATTATTATTTTCTCATGAATCATAAATCATATTTAAATAAACACATTTTGTAAATATTATTATTTTCTCATGAATCATAAATCATATTTAAATAAACACATTTTATAAATATTATTTTTTTCTCATGAATCATATTTAAATAAACACATTTTGTAAATATTATTTTCTCATGAATCATAAATCATATTTAAATAAACACATTTTGTAAATATTATTATTTTCTCATGAATCATAAATCATATTTAAATAAACACATTTTGTAAATATTATTATTTTCTCATGAATCATAAATCATATTTAAATAAACACATTTTGTAAATATTATTATTTTCTCATGAATCATAAATCATATTTAAATAAACACATTTTGTAAATATTATTATTTTCTCATGAATCATAAATCATATTTAAATAAACACATTTTGTAAATATTATTTTTTTCTCATGAATCATATTTAAATAAACACATTTTGTAAATATTATTATTTTCTCATGAATCATAAATCATATTTAAATAAACACATTTTGTAAATATTATTTTTTTCTCATGAATCATAAATCATATTTAAATAAACACATTTTGTAAATATTATTTTTTTCTCATGAATCATAAATCATATTTAAATAAACACATTTTGTAAATATTATTTTTTTCTCATGAATCATATTTAAATAAACACATTTTGTAAATATTATTATTTTCTCATGAATCATAAATCATATTTAAATAAACACATTTTGTAAATATTATTTTTTTCTCATGAATCATAAATCATATTTAAATAAACACATTTTGTAAAAAATTCAATGCGTCAGATCGAACAATATATTTGGGTTTGTATTACTGTACACATAGATTCGAAAAAGTTGTCAAACAACAAATATATAACAAATAAATGTTATCAAAGGCAAGATAAGTTACTTTTCTACCAAACTGGATATATTTTTCGTGTTTTTATTCAATGTAACATGTTTATTCAGCTCTAAAACCATACAGTGTTTACCGATGTATTGGAACATTCAAGATGGCGTCTTATTCTCTCTTTAACACGGTAAGTGTGGGAAAGGATGTTATAAATTAAAAAAACCGGATAAAATACTGTTAAAAACTCGCTCAATATATGTTACCGTGACATAGGTTGACATATATTCGGCGGGTTTTTAATAGTATTTTGTATAGTTTTTTTTTTTATTTATAACACCTTTTTTCCATACTTACGGTGTTAAAGAGGGCGTGGACGCCATCTTGAATTTTCGAATACATCGGTAAACACTGTATGTTTTTCGAGCTGAATAAATATGTTACATTGAATAAAAACACAAAAAATATATCCAGTTTGGCAGAAAAGTAACTTATCTTGCCTTTGATAACATTTATTTGTTATATATTTGTTTTTTGACAACTTTTTCGAATCTATGTGTACAGTAATACAAACCCGTTTATTTTGAGGAGAATTCTTAAGAGATTCATACTTTTTTAATCACGTTAGTAATGAAGTATCCTACAATCGTTATTATTTTTTATTTATTGGATTGCAATAAAAATACACTTTTTAAATGATTATTGCAAAAGTTATTTGATGTAATTTTTTAAAGTGTATAAACAAATAATAATTTACCTTTCAGTGCTGCTGAAAAAAAAACCGGATGGATTCGTTTTTCTTTTGTTTTCACAACAGAAATTTTGTTTTGTTTTTTAAGATTTCTTTAGTAAATTGATACAACTTTTGTTTCGTGTGTCCAATTCATAAACAAATAAATAAAAATATGAAAATATAAAAGAATCAAAATTAAAAGATGAAAAACACGATTTAAACGTGTATTTATTTACATAAGACATCAACTGCTAAAGAACAATTAATTAAGGCCATCGTGAAACGGTGTAATCATTATTTAGTTCTTCGTGTAAAAATGTCCGTTCAAGCGTGTCGAATTGTTTTCCTATCAAGTTTAAATACTTTATTCAATACTTAAGACTTGTTGCAATTTATTTTGTGAATTTATATTTTGTAGATACAATTCAAAAGAACATACAAAAAACATTTTTCTTTTTAGCCGAAAGGTTCAAGCGAATACGAATATCAATCGGATGTGAATTGTGAAAAAAAAAGAACGCATGATCCCCTGACGTCAAACTTGTGTAAACTATACGAACTATGGAAAAGCAGAAGCGACTTAATAATTTTTTAAAACCTTTGTTTAGCTTCAAACTGCAATTAATATTTAATCTTAGTTATAATTGTGTTAGGTTTGAAGATTTACACAGTTTAATGATTAAAAATATAAACATTTGTATATTAAATATGAACTACGGGTTTACTAAATATGTACGAGTTTGCATTTGGCTAATTACTGGCTTCCATTCTTTTGTTTGGTAAAAAGAGACCATCAAGATATCGCAGTGGGTCAACAAAATGTGTAATTTTTGTGCAATAATAGTTTTAATCGGTTTTAATCTGGAAATAAAATAGCTGGCAAGAGTCATGTTTATATTAAAACTTAAGACAAACAAACAAAAAATTACACACTAAAAATCTATGTTGTAATAATGGAACATTTAGAAAAAAGACTGGTATTTTAATCGTTTTAATCTTTTAAAAATCAATTAATTTTACGAAGTTTCTTTTTCTTTTAAAAATCAATTAATTTTACGAAGTTTTTTTTTTCTTGATAGTTCAACTGATAATAGTATATATTAATTAGAAAAAATAATATTAAAAACTTAATAATATTAAATGTATATTAATTTATTAATTGCAACTTCAAGGTAAGTTTTTGTTCAATAAATGTACTTACATTTTTAAATAAATATAGTTTACTTATTTGAACTAATGTTTCATAATAAAGAGAAATTTCGGCCGATGTAAACATATTTTGTTCAAATTTCGAAAAAATAACGATGGTTGGGGGACATGCACTGAACATATTTTTCCTCATACATTTTACGTGTTGCATGCGGAACTAATCTCAGGTTACACCGCTAGAGTAACGTCCCTTGGCAGCGACAAACCTGTATTGGATAATGGCGTGAAAATAAAAGAAGATGCCAGTAAACCAAGTGTACGCGTTGTGTTGTTGTCATTAATGGGAATCCGCATGTAAAGATAATGAAACATGTTGGCAGCAGTCGGATGAACAGAGTTCCAAGGAAGAATACAAAATGGAAAATGTATTGTAAGAAAAATAAACGAAGATAAGTAATGTTTGATTTATTGTTTTACGTTGCGCGCGCGCACACACACACACACACACACACACAAAAAGTTTGCCATGCTTTATCTGGTCATTGTGATCTATTTGCGTTTAAATAATATGAAAAAAGAAGTTCAAACCAATTTAATCGGCCGTAAAACACAAGATTGTATTGAAAAAAAAAAGTGTCTAAACTTAACATGGAAGAGATAAATAGACCAGTGGCGGGGATACGACCCACACAACACCTGTGTATGAAAAATAATCTGTCAGCAAACTGGAAGCTGTTTAAATTAAGATGGAATAGCTATGCTATCATCACGTATCTAGCGAGACAGCCAGTACCATACCAAACGGCGATGTTGCTGCATACACTTGGAGATGAAGCGTTAAAAGTGTATTATGGGTTTCAATTTCTGACTCCGGAAGAAGAGAGAACACCTAATGAAATTCTCCAAGTGTTCGATAAGTATGCCATTGGAGAAATTAATGAGACATACGAACAATATATCTTCCACACAAGAAAACAGGGAGAAGGTGAAACAGTGGGAGCATTTATCACGGCACTCCGTACGTTGATAAAGACATGCACTTTCTGTGAGAATTGCGTCTCTTCCATACTACGAGACCAGATAATTCTTGGAGTATACAACCCCCCACCCAAGCGGAACTGCTTAAAATGAGACAGTTGGCCTTATAGAGATGCATAGACATATGAAAACTATCGGAAAATTCAACGCTACAGTCTAGAATTCTGAGACCCGAGGCAGTTAACAGAGTGGACTTGAAACCTAAGGGAACCAAATAAACACAGCAAGTAACAGAGGGTGTAGGGCGTGTGCATTGCGACATGAACCCGGAAAAGAGTTTTGTCCAGCTTGTGGGAAGACGTGTTTCAAATGACATGGAAAGCACCACTTTGCAAAAAGATGAAAATCAAAAAAAAAGAATATTCGGTTTGTTGGAAAACAAAATGATAGCAATAGCAGTAGTGATAGTTCAGACTATGGACACGTGGACAGTGTGGCCACGAAAAAAGGAATCAATTCCATCAGACATGAAGTGATAAAAGCAGAAATGATGGTTAAAGGAAAGCCAGTTGTTTTTCAGCTATATAGTGGAGCCTCAGTGAACATCCTGAACGAGAAATATGTGGCGGGAAAAACACTTGAGCCGTCCAATAAGACCCTTGTCATGTGGAACGGGTCACAAATGAAACCGTTATGATAACGTCGGATAAAAATGATAAACCCAAAAACCGGACTCAAGTATGCAGTGAAGTTTGTCATTGTAAAGGAAGACTTCTATCCACTACTTGGAGCCAATGCCATCCGGCAAATGGCACTCATTAGTGTGAATAATGACAAATTTAAAAGAGTTGCAAACATATCTCAAAAATACAGTAGCCACCACCCGGAGAGCATATCCGAATTTCAGGATGTATTCCAGGAAGAATTGGGTACATTACCTGGAGAGGTTCATCTGGAGGGTAACTCCAATGTAACACCAAATGTTGCAGCGGCTCGAAGAATGCTATCAAGGTAAAAGTGAAAGCCGAATTAGAAAGACTGGCCAAAAAGAAGTTAATGGAACCACTGAACGAGACAACACCATGGGTAAGTGCCTTATCACTGGTAATAAGCAATAATGGAAAGTTACGGATATGTATTGATTCCAGACCATTAAATAAAATTCTTTAACGGGAGAATTTCCAGTTACCGGTACTGGACGTTCTCCTCCCAGAACTTGCTGATAGCAAAGTTTTCTCATCTCTTGATCTAAGGGATGGATTTTGGCACCTGAAGTTAGATGAAGCCAGCAGTCGCTTGACTACTTTTGCCACTCCATATGGTCGGATTCGATAGAAGGTATTTCCATTTGAAATTACTCCAGCGCCGGAAATATTTCAAACAGAACTATATAATAATGTGGCCGATTTGAAAGGAATCATCAACAAAGCAGACAATCTTCTGGTGGTCGGGATTGGTAAAACGATGGAAGAAGCAACAGAGGACCATGATAGAAAACTCAGAAGGATGTTGCAAAAATGTCGTAATCGTGGGATGCGATTGAATGCTGAGAAAATGAATTTACTGCAAACATCTGTATCATCCTCGGTCACAAGTGAGGGTTTACTTCCAGATCCTGAGAAAATAAAAGCCGTAAAAGATATGCCACGGCCAACAGACATTAAGGGAGTGCAACAATTGGGAGGATTTGTGAATTATTTGGCAAAGTTCCTCCCCACATCTCTGATGTGATGGCTCCGGCTCCAATTCTCAACTTAACAGAGGCGAATGTGCCATGGACGTGGTCTCAGACCCATGAAGAAGCTTTTGAGAAAATAAAAAAGTTGGTGAGGGAAGCACCAGTATTGAGATACTATGACCCCAACAGACCATTAGTCGTTCAATGTGATGCAAGTAACAAAGGAATGGGGGCTGCATTGCTACAAGGTCAACCCTTAGAATATATTAGCCGAGCACTTGCAGACACATTATCAAGGGCATACGTTCATGGAGTGAGCAATGAATGTATCGATGATGATGATGATGATGATGATGCCCAGGAAACAGAATATTTTCCAGTAACAGAGGGAATGTTGCTCGAATTGCGCTCAGCCTTGAGAGAAGACAGATGTATGCAGATGTTACAGCAGGTAATTGTGGAAGGATTGCCAGAAGACAAAGTACATCTTGACCTAGAGTTGAGACCATATTTCAGCATGCGGAATGAAATGACGATACAAGGGACTATCTCTGCACTGTTGATTATGGTGATCACTAAGCTTAAGCACCATTTTGCACGACATGGGATACCAGATCAGATGGTCACCACAGTTTAGTAGTCAAGAATCCTCAACCTTTGCAATGGATGATAAGGCTGATCCATACCTAGCGATGCTGAATCACAGGAATAAAAATATTTCACATAAACAACTCAAATAAAGCTTCTTTCTTAGAACTGCACGCCTGTGGAATTGTCTTCCGTTTTCCTGCTTTCTGGCTGACTACAATATGGTTGTATTCAAGTCTAACGTAAATAAGTTCTTGATGAACCGTTCCATATGAGTTATCAAATTTACCAAATTTTCATTACTAATGATTACTGTACATTCTTTAACCCTTATCCTTGAGTGGCCTATTGGCCTTGATAATGTGGTGATGCCTATATAAAAAAAAGACAAAAATAGATTTGAACCAAGAAAAGTATAACCTCATGATTACATTATCAAACTTGCAACTTATTGTTATCAAACTTGCAACTTATTGTTATTAAACTTGTTAGTTACTGTTATCAAACTTGTTAGTTACTGTTATCAAACTTGTTAGTTACTGTTATCAAACTTGTTAGTTACTGTTATCAAACTTGTTAGTTACTGTTATCAAACTTGCTAGTTACTGTTATCAAACTTGTTAGTTACTGTTATCAAACTTGTTAGTTACTGTTATCAAACTCGATTTGATTAGGATTATGACTTAAACAACGCAATTCCTGTGTGCCATGTTGCACGTAATCATCAGTCTGCCGAGATAAACACGGTCTTTAGTTGTCATGAGTTTCGCCTTTCCAGGCATTTACATTTAGTCTTTGAAAGGGAAGTAAATAATTTCTGTTATATTATGAAGAAGCGTATGATGGCAGGAAAGAACCAGACAAACAAGAGAAGTTAATTTTAAGCGACTGAGAAGTCAATCGTTTATTTAAAAAAAACAAATTTAAGAAAAGAAACATAAAATAAAATGAGTTTTCCAACTCAATCATTTTGTCTTTGTTATCTTGTGTTTATTTCTGTTGCTTTTTCTTTCCTTTTCTCTTGCTGGTTTATCAGTACTTTTCAGTATAACGCCCACACAATATCCAGCCAACTTTCTGATTGAGATTTGTACATAGTCATCCTACACCATTTCCATTTCAGTTGTGCTTTTGATGTACTGCCCCATCTTTACTACGGTTATTTGGTATGAATAGTTTATTTTAGTGAGACATAGACTCAATTCTTTTCGTAGTAAACATGCTTTGTAAAGAAATATGGCTTTTGTCGATTGTTAGTTATATTTGCAATATTTTAGTTACGAGAAATAATGGACAAGAATTTGATTCCCCCCTTCTGGAGCTACTATGTGATTTCATTACATTGTTTTGTGCTTTTGTCACCTGTTTTTCGCAATTTGATATTTTCAGGGATATAAACCAGAAAAGTGTAGAGTTTTCATATAATTCACCAACTTTACTTTTAAGAAAAAGAACATGCGCACATTTTCCCTTTTTTGTATTATTTTTTCATCTTTTTTGTTGGGGATGGGGAATTCTACCGGATACCAAACATTTTTTTATTAGTATAGTTACTCCAACCAAGAGATCTTTTTAAGGTTCTAACCGTCGCTGTAAGTACCATTGTTTGTATTCATCTTGCACTTGGTTCCCAGGATATATTTTTTTAGAAAAAGAATATACGCATATTTCCTAAGAATGTTATTTTTCTTTTTCTTGTATAAATTTTTATTTTTTGCTCGGGATGAGGGATTCATCAAGAGGCCAAACATTCTCTTATAAAGATTCTACCCGTCCCTGTAAGTGCGATTGTTTATATTTATCTTGCACTTGGTTCCCTGGGGATATTCGCTAGATAGTTTATGAAATTCTTTTGCTCCTATAATGACTGAAATGGTTGAGATGTAAAGATTCCAGTTTCTTTTCATATCGTATATAGGACTTTGGTTTTTGTCGCTCTCCATTTTGTTACGGCCAGGACGCTTACTTTAAATTGATGTGCTAATTACTCCCTATTGTCCTGTCTTTTCTTGTACATTTGATACACATGCCATCGCCCAATAAGACTTTACAACTAGATGTCAGTGTGAGTTTTCCTATGTTTCATAATATATGATTTTAGATGACAGAAAACTTTACATACTGCACAATGGCTTCCATTCTTTTGTTTGGTAAAAAAAAGACAATCAAGATATCGCAGTGGGTCAACAAAATGTGTAATTTTTTTGCAATAAGGGTTTTAATCGGTTTTAATCTGGAAATAAAATAGCAGGCAAGAGTCATGTTTATATTAAAACTTAAGAAAAACAAACAAAAAATTACAAACAATTAATTAAAAAACTATGTTGTAATGGAACATTTTGAAAAAAACTGGAATTTTAATCGTTTTAATCTTTTAAAAATCAATTAATTTTACGAAGTTTCTTTTTCTTGGTAGTTAAACTGATAATAGTATATATTAATTAATAAAAAAAATAATATTAAATGTATATCAATTTATTAATTGCAACTTCAATGTAAGTTTTTGTTCAATAAATGTACTTACATTTTTAAATAAATATATTTTTACTTCTTTGAACTAATGTTTCATAATAAAGAGAAATTTCGACCGATGTAAACATATTTTGTTCAAATTTCGAATAAATAACGATGGTTGGGGGACATGATGAACTCAAAAAAATTTTTTCCTCATACATTTTACGTGTTGCATGCGGAACTAATCGCAGGTTACACCGCTAGAGTAACGTCCCTTGGCAGCGCCAGACCTGTATTGGATAATGGCGCGAGAATAAAAGAAGATGCCAGTAAACCAAGTGTACGCGTTGTGTTGTTGTAATTAATGGGAATCCGCATGTAAAGATAATGAAACATGTTGGCAGCAGTCGGATGAACAGTGTTCAAGGAAGAATACAAAATGGAAAATGTATTGTAAGAAAAATAAACGAAGATAAGTAATGTTTGATTTATTGTTTTACGTTGCACACACACACACACACACACAAACACACACACACACACAAAAGTTTGCATTGCTTTATCTGGTCATTGTGATCTATTTGCGTTTAAATAATATGAAAAAAGAAGTTTAAACCAATTTAATCGCCGTAAAACACAAGATTGTATCGAAAAAAAAAGTGTCCGAACTTAACATGGACGAGATAAATAGACCAGTGGCGGGGATACGACCCACAACCCCTGTGTATGAAAAATAATCTGTCAGCAAACTGGAAGCTGTTTAAATTAAGATGGAATAGCTATGCTATCATGACGTATCTAATGAGACAGCCAATACCATACCAAACGGCGATGTTGCTGCATACATTTGGAGATGAAGCGTTAAATGTTAAAAGCGTTAAAAGTGTATTATGGGTTTCAATTTCTGACTCCGGAAGAAGAGAGAACACCTTATGAAATTCTCGAAGTGTTCGATAAGTATGCCATTAGAGAAATTAATGAGACATACGAACAATATATCTTCCACACAAGAAAACAGGGAGAAGGTGAAACAGTGGGAGCATTTATTACGGCACTCCGTACGTTGATAAAGGCATGCAATTTCTGTGAGAATTGCGTCTCTTCCATACTACGAGACCAGATAATTCTTGGAGTATACAACCCCCACACCCAAGCGGAACTGCTTAAAATGAGACAGTTGGCCTTACAGAGATGCATAGATATATGCAAACTATCGGAAAATGCAACGCTACAGTCTGAGACCCGAGGCAGTTAACAGAGTGGACTTGAAACCTAAGGGAAGGCCAACAACCAAAGTAACAGAGGGTGTAGGGCGTGTGCATTGCGACATGAACCCGGAAAAGAGTTTTGTCCAGCTTTTGGGAAGACGTGTTTCAAATGCAATGGAAAGCACCACTTTGCAAAAAGATGAAAATCAAGAAAAAAGAATATTCGGTTTGTTGGAAAACAAGACGATAGCAATAGCAGTAATGATAGTTCAGAATATGGACACGTGGACAGTGTGACCACGAAAGAAGGGGTGAATTCTATTAGACCTGAAGTGATAAAGGCCGAAATGATGGTTAAAGGAAAACCGGGTTTTTTTTTCAGCTAGATAGTGGGGCCTCAGTGAACATCCTGAACGAGAAACATGTGGCGGGAAAAACACTTGAGCCGTCCAATAAGACCCTTGTCATGTGGAACGGGTCACAAATGAACCCGTTAGGAGAACGTCGAATAAAAATGATAAACCCAAAAACCGGACTCAAGTCTACCGGGCTGTTGAAAAACTGCTTCTGTAGGAACCAATAATCAAGAATTCTGGCGAAAGAACTGACCCATTAAATTATCGCCCTATTAGCCTCCTCCCACTTTTTGCCAAAATATTTGAGACCTTAATTAACCATGCTCTAGTCCAGCACCTTACAGATGCTAAACTTCTGACCGACCAACAATATGGATTTAGACAAGCCCGTTCCACAGCAGACATCCTCACTGTAATCTCTGAACGCATATACCATTCACTGGACAAAGCGGGAGAGGGCAGAGCGGTAGCTCTAGATATATCTAAGGCTTTTGACAGGGTATGGGATGAGGGTCTCCTCAGGAAGATTAGATCATAAGGTATCACTGGTAGAATACTTAACATAATTAACTCCTTCTTAGATAAGAGAAAAATCCAGGTTGTCCTCGACGGTCGTACATCTAAACAATATGATATAAATGCGGGAGTGCCCCAGGGATCTATCCTTGGACCTTTACTGTTGCTGATATTCATAAATGACGTCCCCGACAAAATTGCCTCTGAGATGGGTATATATGCTGATGACACCACACTATAGCAGGCACGACAGGAAAACAAATGAACATATATCTAAAGTAATGGCAGAAACACTAGAGGATGACCTCCAATCAGTAGTGGAATGGGGACAAAAATGGATGGTCACGTTCAATGCCGCCAAGACTAAACTGGTTTCATTCAATAATTACAAGAAACCTTCTCTACCACCTACAACAATGGCCAACGACTCTTTATCTGAGAGTACGTCTTTCAAGATCCTTGGCCTAACGTTCACAGGAAACATGAGTTGGAACAATTACATCGAGGGCATTGCCAGGGCCGCTGCGAGGAAGGTGGGCTCTCTCTACCGTGCTAGAAAACTTCTAACACCCGAAAGTATCCTGTACCTCTATAAGGCCACCATTCGCCCATGTATGGAGTATTGCTGTCATATTTGTGCTGGTGCATCGGCTACTAGTCTCTCGCTTCTTGACAGGGTTCAAAAGAGAGTCGCAAATCTGATAGGCCCTGAACTGGCATCTAAGCTTCAGCCTCTGTCCCATCGACGAAACGTTGCATCTATCTGACTGTTCTACAAGTATTTTAATGGTGAATGCTCTGTTGAACTGCAGACACTTGTGCCCCCACGACATGAACACCATCGACAGACCCGACAAGCTGCAAAATCCCACCCCACGCTGTAGAGATCCCTAGATGTAAAAGATATTTCTACTCCAGTAGTTTCTTCCCCAGAACTGCTAGACTTCGGAATTCCATTCCAGGTCACTGCTTCCCCAACTGTACTGACATGGATAAGTTCAAGTGCAACGTGAACCAACATCTTGCTGCCCAAATCCCTACATAGTACCCCAGTAAATATTTCTCCTGATTGTAGCCCCCTACACCAAAGTGGCAATGTGCCTTGTTTGGGGTGAAAATGTAATAAAAAAAAGTATGCAGTGAAGTTTGTCATTGTAAAGGAAGACTTCCATCCACTACTTGGAGCGAATGCCATCCAGCAACTAGCACTCATTAGTGTGAACAATGATAAATTTAAAAGAGTTGCAAACATATCTCAAAAAGCCAGCAGCCACCACCCGGAGAGCATCATATCCAAATTTCAGGATGTATTCCAGGAAGAATTGGGTACATTACCTGGAGAGGTTCATCTGGAGGTGAACTCCAATGTAACACCAAATGCTGCAGCGGCTCGAAGAATACTATCAAGGTAAAAGTGAAAGCCGAATTGGAAAGACTGGTCAAAAAGAAGGTAATTGAATCAGTGAACGAGACAGCACCATGGGTAAGTGCCTTATCACTGGTAATAAATAATAATGAAAAGTTACGGATATGTATTGATCCCAGACCATTAAATAAGGCTCTTAAACGGGAGCATTTCCAGTTACCGGTACTGGACGATCTCCTCCCAGAACTTGCTAATAGCAAAGTTTTCTCAACTCTTGATCTAAGGGATGGATTTTGGCACCTGAAGTTAGATGAAGCCAGCAGTCGCTTGACTACTTTTCCCACTCCATATGGTCGGTTTCGATAGAAGGTATTTCCATTTGGAATTACTCCAGCGCCGGAAATATTTCAAAGAGAACTATATAATAATGTGGCCGATTTGAAAGGAATCATCAACAAAGCAGACGATCTTCTGGTGGTCGGGATTGGTAAAACGATGGAAGAAGCAACAGAGGACCATGATAGAAAACTCAGAAGGATGTTGCAAAAATGTCATGATCGTGGGATGCGATTGAATGCTGAGAAAATGAATTTACTGCAAACATCTGTATCATTCTCGGTCACAGCATTACTAGTGAGGGTTTACTTCCAGATCCTGAGAAAATAAAAGCCATAAAAGATATGCCACGGACAACAGACATTAAGGGAGTGCAACGATTGGGGGGATTCGTGAATTATTTGGCAAAGTTTCTGCCCCATATCTCTGATGTGATGGCTCCGGCTCCAATTCACAACTTAACAAAGGCGGATGTGCCATGGACATGGTCTCAGACCCATGAAGAAGCTTTTGAGAAAATAAAAAAAATTGGTGAGTGAAGCACCAGTATTGAGATACTATGATCCCAACAAACCATTGGTCGTTCAATGTGATGCAAGTGAGAAAGGAATGGGGGCTGCATTGCTACAAGGTCAACCCTTAGAATATATAAGCCGAGCACTTACAGACACAGAAACCCGATATGCACAGATCGAGAAAGAACTAGTGTCAGTGATTTATGCTTGTGAACAGTTTCACCAATACACATTTGGTCAACAGGCCACAGTACTGACTGATCATAAACCATTAGAAGCAATAATGAAAAAGGAATTGGGGAAATGCCCAAAGCGACTGCAAAATATGTTGATGCGGTTGAATGTTTACAATGTGATTGTTCTATACCATCCTGGTAAGAACATGTCTCTAGCAGACACATTATCAAGGGCATACATTCATGGCGTGAGTAATGAATGTATCGATGATGATGATGTCCAGAAAACAGAATATATTCCAGTAACAGAGGGAAGGTTGCTCGAATTGCGCTCAGCCTCGAGAGAAGACAGATGTATGCAGATGGTACAGCAGATAATTGTGGAAGGATGGCCAGAAGACAAAGTACATCTTGACCTAGGGTTGAGACCATATTTCAGCATGCGGAATGAAATGACGATACAAGGGACTATCTCTGCACTGTTGATTATGGTGATCACTAAGCTTAAGCACCATTTTACACGACATGGGATACCAGATCAGATGGTCACCACAGTTTAGTAGTCAAGAATCCTCCACCTTTGCAAGAAAGTGGTGTTTTGCACAAACATCTGTCAGTCCTTACAATATCAAGGCAAATGGAAAAGTAGGATCTGCTGTAAAGATGGCAAAGAACTTTTTTCCGGAAATCAATGGATGATAAGGCCATACCTAGCGATGCTGAATCACAGGAATAAAAATATTTCACATAAACAACTCAAATAAAATATTGAATCGTACAAACAATAAAGTCAATCAAAAACAAAAATAGATTTGAATCAAGAAAAGTATAACCTCATGATTACATTATCAAACTTGCTAGTTACTGTTATCAAATTCGATTTGATTAGGATTACGATTTAAACAACGCAATTCCTGTATGCCATGTTTCACGTAATCATCAGTCTGTCGAGATAAACACAGTCTTTACTTATCATGAGTTTCGCCTTTCCAGGCATTTACATTTAGTCTTTGAAAGGGAAGTAACTAATTTCTGTTATATTATGAAGAAGCGTATGATGGCAGGAAAGAGCCATACAAACAAGAGAAGTTAATTTTAAGCGACTGAGAAGTCAATCGTTTATTTAAAAAAAACAAATTTAAGAAAAGAAACATAAAATAAAATGAACTTTCCAACTCTATTGTTTCTGTCTTTGTTATCTTGTGTTTATTTCTGTTGCTTTTTCTTTCCTTTTCTCTTGCTGGTTTATCAGTACTTTTCAGTATAACGCCCACACAATATCCAGCCAACTTTCTGATTGAGATTTGTACATAGTCATCCTGCATCATTTCCATTTCAGTTGTGCTTTTGATGTACTGCCCCATCTTTACTACAGTTACTTGATATGAATAGTTTATTTTAGTGAGACATAGACTCAATTCTTTTCGTAGTAAACATGCTTTGTAAAGAAATATGGCTTTTGTCGATTGTTAGTTATTTTTGCAATATTTTAGTTACGAGAAATAATGGACAAGAATTTGATTCCCCCCTTCTGGAGCTACTATGTGATTTCATTACATTGGTTTTTTTTTGTCACCTTTCTTTCGCAATTTGATATTTCAGGGATATAAACCAGAAATATTCAAAGTTTAGAGTTTTCATATAATTCACCAACTTTACTTTTAAGAAAAAGAATATGCGCACATTTTCCCTTTTTTGTATTATTTTTTTCATCTTTTTTGTTGGGGATGGGGAATTCTACCGGATACCAAACAGTTTTTTATTAGTATAGTTACTCCAACCAAGAGATCTTTTTAAGGTTCTAACCGTCGCTGTAAGTACCATTGTTTGTATTCATCTTGAACTTGGTTCCCAGGATATATTTTTTTAGAAAAAGAATATACGCATATTTCATAAGAATGTTATTTTTCTTTTTCTTGTATTAATTTTTATTTTTTGCTCGGGATGAGGGATTCATCAAGAGGCCAAACATTCTCTTATAAAGATTCTAACCGTCCCTGTAAGTGCGATTGTTTATATTTATCTTGCACTTGGTTCCCTGGGTATATTCGCTAGATAGTTTATGAAATTCTTTTGCTCCTATAATGACTGAAATGATTGAGATGTAAAGATTCCAGTTTCTTTTCATATCGTATATAGGACTTTGGTTTTTGTCGCTCTCCATTTTGTTAAGGCCAGGACGCTTACTTTAAATTGATGTGCTAATTACTCCCTATTGCCCTGTCTTTTCTTGTACATTTGATACACATGCCATCGCCCAATAAGACTTTACAACTGGATGTCAGTGTGAGGTTTCATATGTTTCATTATATATGATTTTAGATGACAGAAAACTTTACATACTGCACAAGAATGTGGCTTCTCCCTTTTTTTATTTATTTTACTTCAGTAAGTATTGAGAGATCAAGGGGCTCCCTCCTGGAGCTAAAACTTGATTCTGTTATGATTTAAATTTATATCCGAGGGCTCTTTTAAGAATAGATGCTGTTCCCTTTGTGTGAGTTCTCATATGATTCACTAAAGGTGACTTTGTAGAAAAAGAATACCCGCATACTACACAAGAATTCTCATATGTCTCGCTAAATGTGATTTCCCAGAACAAGAATATTCACACACTTCACAGGAATATGGCTATTCACTAGAGTGCGTTCTCATATGTATAACTAGCGATGGTTTTAAGGAACAAGAATATCCACACACTTCACAAGAATGATGCTTTTCCCTTTTTGTTTCATTTTACTTCAGTCGAAGTTCTCAGAAATCAAGGGGCCCACAACCTGGGGCTAACACTTGAAGTCTATATGAGATACATAGACATTCGAATGTTCCATTTAAGTTCTTTATTTACACACCTCACATTTAGCTTTTTCCTTTTTTTCCCAGTGTGAGTTCTCATATGTTCCCCTACACATGATTCATGAAAAAAACGATATTCACACACTTAACAAGAATATGGTTTTTCTCCAGTGTGAGACTTAAGATGATTTACCATGGTTGATTTTTTAGAACAAGAATATCCACATACTTCACATGAATGTGGCTTTTCCCCAGTGTGAGTCCTAATATGACTTACTAAGTTTGATTTTTGAGAAAAAGTACATCTACAAACTTCACAAGAATATGGCTTTTCTCCAGTGTGTGTTTTAATATGTTGTACTAAGTTTGATTTTTCAGAACAAGAATATCCGCATACTTCACAAGTATGTGGCTTTTCTCCAGTGTGACGTCTCATATGTTTCATTAAATTTGATTTCACGGAACACGAATATCCACACACTACACAAGAATGTGGCTTTTCCCCAGTGTGACTTCTAATATGCCTCACTAAAGATGATTTTTCAGAACAAGAATATTCACACACTTCACAAGAATATGGCTTTTCTCCTGAGTGAGTTCTTATGTGAATCACTAACTTTGATTTCTGAGAAAATGAAAGATCACACACTGCACAATAATGTGGCTTCTCCCCAGTGTGAGTTCTCATATGATTCACAAAAGATGATCTTTGAGAACAAGAAAATCCACACACCGCACAAGAATGTGGTTTCTCCCCAGTGTGAGTTCTCATATGATTCACTAAAGTCGACTTTGCAGTAAAAGAATGCCCGAATACTTCACAGGAATGTGGCTTTTCCCCAGTGTGAATTCTCATATGTTCAATTAAATTTGATTTTTCAGAAGAAGAATATCGACACACTTCACAAGAATGTGGTTTTTCCCCAGTGTGAGTTCTCATATGTCTCGCTAAATGTGATTTTTCAAAACAAGAATATGTACACAGTTCACAAGAATATGGCTTTTCCATAGTGTGAGTTCTCATATGTATTACTAACTTTGATTTTTGAGAAGAGGAAAAATCACACACTGTACAATAATGTGACTTTTCCATAGCATTATTACTCATTTTTGTCACTATCTTTTATTTATTAAAACAAGATCATTCTCACACTCTACAAGCGTTTTGTTTTTCTTAAATATGTATCATAATATGTTTACAAAATCTGATGCTTGAGAACAATAATATCAAAACGCCAGTGTATATATTCATGTTTTACTCAATCGTATTCAGTAAATAATACATTTTACAGTCCAAGAATATTCTACACATATGATAAGGAAGTTGTTTTTTATATATTTCAATTTTCTTATTAATTTCGTCAAGTGAAAGATGGAGTAGCCTACCAGATGCCAGACATTAAGCCATAATTTTATAAATTTCAACTGAGCGATCTTTGCAAAGTGCAAATTCAAAGAATTTTGCAGTCATATGGTGTTTGTTTTCTATGAGATTTTTCTAAGTTTTGTAGTTTCCAGTAGTGTAGAAAATATTGTCTTTTTAAAAGTCATATACTTTTTATAGTTTCCAGTAGTGCAGAAAATATTGTCTTTTTAAAAGCCATATACTTTTTATAGTTTCCAGTAGTGTAGAAAATATTGTCTTTTTAAAAGCCATATACTTTTTATAGTTTCCAGTAGTGTAGAAAATATTGTCTTTTTAAAAGCCATATACTTTTTATAGTTTCCAGTAGTGTAGAAAATATTGTCTTTTTAAAAGTCATATACTTTTTATAGTTTCCAGTACTGTAGAAAATATTGTCTTTTTAAAAACCATATATTTTTTATAGTTTCCAGTAGTGTAGAAAATATTGTCTTTTTAAAAACCATATAGTTTTTATAGTTTCCAATACTGTAGAATATATTGTCTTTTTAAAAGCCATATACTTTTTATAGTTTCCAGTAGTGTAGAAAATATTGTCTTTTTAAACGTCATATACTTTTTATAGTTTCCAGTACTGTAGAAAATATTGTCTTTTTAAAAGCCATATACTTTTTATAGTTTCCAGTAGTGTAGAAAATATTGTCTT
Source organism: Euprymna scolopes (assembly GCF_053919585.1). Lineage (NCBI taxonomy): Eukaryota > Metazoa > Mollusca > Cephalopoda > Sepiida > Sepiolidae > Euprymna > Euprymna scolopes. The sequence goes on along the minus strand of NC_136527.1, from coordinate 213,694,747 downwards.
TTTAAAAGCCATATAGTTTTTATAGTTTCCAGTACTGTAGAAAATATTGTCTTTTTAAAAGCCATATACTTTTTATAGTTTCCAGTAGTGTAGAAAATATTGTCTTTTTAAAAGTCATATACTTTTTAAAGTTTCCAGTAGTGTAGAAAATATTGTCTTTTTAAAAGTCATATACTTTTTATAGTTTCCAGTAGAGTAAAAAATATTGTCTTTTTAAAAACCATATACGTTTTATAGTTTCCAGTACTGTAGAAAATATTGTCTTTTTAAAAGCCATATACTTTTTATAGTTTCCAGTAGTGTAGAAAATATTGTCTTTTTAAAAACCATATACTTTTTATAGTTTCCAGTAGTGTAGAAAATATTGTCTTTTTAAAAGCCATATACTTTTTATAGTTTCCAGTAGTGTAGAAAATATTGTCTTTTTAAAAGCCATATACTTTTTATAGTTTCCAGTAGTGTAGAAAATATTGTCTTTTTAAAAACCATATACTTTTTATAGTTTCCAGTAGTGTAGAAAATATTGTCTTTTTAAAAGCCATATACTTTTTATAGTTTCCAGTAGTGTAGAAAATATTGTCTTTTTAAAAGCCATATACTTTTTATAGTTTCCAGTAGTGTAGAAAATATTGTCTTTTTAAAAACCATATACTTTTTATAGTTTCCAGTAGTGTAGAAAATATTGTCTTTTTAAAAGCCATATACTTTTTATAGTTTCCAGTAGTGTAGAAAATATTGTCTTTTTAAAAGTCATATACTTTTTATAGTTTCCAGTACTGTAGAACATATTGTCTTTTTAAAAACCATATACTTTTTATAGTTTCCAGTACTGTCGAAAATATTGTCTTTTTAAAAGCCATATACTTTTTATAGTTTCCAGTAGTGTAGAAAATATTGTCTTTTTAAAAGCCATATACTTTTTATAGTTTCCAGTAGTGTAGAAAATATTGTCTTTTTAAAAGCCATATACTTTTTATAGTTTCCAGTAGTGTAGACAATATTGTCTTTTTAAAAACCATATACTTTTTATAGTTTCCAGTAGTGTAGAAAATATTGTCTTTTTAAAAGCCATATACTTTTTATAGTTTCCAGTAGTGTAGAAAATATTGTCTTTTTAAAAGCCATATACTTTTTATAGTTTCCAGTAGTGTAGAAAATATTGTCTTTTTAAAAACCATATACTTTTTATAGTTTCCAGTAGTGTAGAAAATATTGTCTTTTTAAAAGCCATATACTTTTTATAGTTTCCAGTAGTGTAGAAAATATTGTCTTTTTAAAAGTCATATACTTTTTATAGTTTCCAGTAGTGTAGAAAATATTGTCTTTGTAAAAACCATATACTTTTTTATAGTTTGCAGTAGTGTAGAAAATATTGTTTTTTTAAAAGCCATATACTTTTTATAGTTTCCAGTACTGTAGAAAATATTGTCTTTTTAAAAGCCATATACTTTTTATAGTTTCCAGTAGTGTAGAAAATATTGTCTTTTTAAAAACCATATACTTTTTATAGTTTCCAGTAGTGTAGAAAATATTGTATTTTTAAAAACCCTATACTTTTTATAGTTTCCAGTAGTGTAGAAAATATTGTCTTTTTAAAAACCATATACTTTTTATAGTTTCCAGTAGTGTAGAAAATATTGTCTTTTTAAAAACCATATACTTTTTATAGTTTCCAGTAGTGTAGAAAATATTGTCTTTTTAAAAGCCATATACTTTTTATAGTTTCCAGTAGTGTAGAAAATATTGTCTTTTTAAAAGTCATATACTTTTTATAGTTTCCAGTACTGTCGAAAATATTGTCTTTTTAAAAGCCATATACTTTTTATAGTTTCCAGTAGTGTAGAAAATATTGTCTTTTTAAAAACCATATACTTTTTTATAGTTTGCAGTAGTGTAGAAAATATTGTCTTTTTAAAAGCCATATACTTTTTATAGTTTCCAGTAGTGTAGAAAATATTGTCTTTTTAAAAGTCATATACTTTTTATAGTTTCCAGTAGTGTAGAAAATATTGTCTTTTTAAAAGCCATATACTTTTTATAGTTTCCAGTAGTGTAGAAAATATTGTCTTTTTAAAAACCATATACTTTTTATAGTTTTCAGTAGTGTAGAAAATATTGTCTTTTTAAAAACCATATACTTTTTATAGTTTCCAGTAATGTAGAAAATATTGTCTTTTTAAAAGCCATATATTTTTTATAGTTTCCAGTAGTGTAGAAAATATTGTCTTTTTAAAAGCCATATACTTTTTATAGTTTCCAGTAGTGTAGAAAATATTGTCTTTTTAAAAGTCATATACTTTTTATGGTTTCCAGTAGTGTAGAAAATATTGTCTTTTTAAAAGCCATATACTTTTTTTAGTTTCCAGTAATGTAGAAAATATTGTCTTTTTAAAAGCCATATACTTTTTATAGTTTCCAGTAGTGTAGAATATATTGTCTTTTTAAAAGTCATATACTTTTTATAGTTTCCAGTACTGTCGAAAATATTGTCTTTTTAAAAGCCATATACTTTTTATAGTTTCCAGTAGTGTAGAAAATATTGTCTTTTTAAAAACCATATACTTTTTTATAGTTTGCAGTAGTGTAGAAAATATTGTCTTTTTAAAAACCATATACTTTTTATAGTTTCCAGTAGTGTAGAAAATATTGTCTTTTTAAAAGCCATATACTTTTTATAGTTTCCAGTAGTGTAGAAAATATTGTCTTTTTAAAAGTCATATACTTTTTATAGTTTCCAGTACTGTCGAAAATATTGTCTTTTTAAAAGCCATATACTTTTTATAGTTTCCAGTAGTGTAGAAACTATTGTGTTTTTAAAAGCCTTATACTTTTTATAGTTTCCAGTAGTGTAGAAAATATTGTCTTTTTAAAAGTCATATACTTTTTATAGTTTCCAGTAGTGTAGAAAATATTGTCTTTTTAAAAGCCATATACTTTTTATAGTTTCCAGTAGTGTAGAAAATATTGTCTTTTAAAAAACCATATACTTTTTATAGTTTTCAGTAGTGTAGAAAATATTGTCTTTTTAAAAACCATATACTTTTTATAGTTTCCAGTAATGTAGAAAATATTGTCTTTTTAAAAGCCATATACTTTTTATAGTTTCCAGTAGTGTAGAAAATATTGTCTTTTTAAAAGCCATATAGTTTTTATAGTTTCCAGTAGTGTAGAAAATATTGTTTTTTTAAAAGCCATATACTTTTTATAGTTTCCAGTAGTGTAGAAAATATTGTCTTTTTAAAAGCCATATACTTTTTATAGTTTCCAGTAGTGTAGAAAATATTGTTTTTTTAAAAGCCATATACTTTTTATAGTTTCCAGTAGTGTAGAAAATATTGTCTTTTTAAAAGCCATATACTTTTTATAGTTTCCAGTAGTGTAGAAAATATTGTCTTTTTAAAAGCCATATACTTTTTATAGTTTCCAGTAGTGTAGAAAATATTGTCTTTTTAAAAACCATATACTTTTTTATAGTTTCCAGTAGTGTAGAAAATATTGTCTTTTTAAAAGCCATATACTTTTTATAGTTTCCAGTAGAGTAGAAAATATTGTCTTTTTAAAAACCATATACTTTTTATAGTTTCCAGTAGTGTAGAAAATATTGTCTTTTTAAAAGCCATATACTTTTTATAGTTTCCAGTAGTGTAGAAAATATTGTCTTTTTAAAAGTCATATACTTTTTATAGTTTCCAGTAGTGTAGAAAATATTGTCTTTTAAAAAGCCATATACTTTTTATAGTTTCCAGTAGTGTAGAAAATATTGTCTTTTTAAAAGCCATATACTTTTTATAGTTTCCAGTAATGTAGAAAATATTGTCTTTTTAAAAGCCTTATACTTTTTATAGTTTCCAGTAGTGTGGAAAATATTGTCTTTTTAAAAGCCATATACTTTTTATAGTTTCCAGTAGTGTAGAAAATATTGTCTTTTTAAAAGTCATATACTTTTTATAGTTTCCAGTAGTGTAGAAAATATTGTCTTTTTAAAAGCCATATACTTTTTATAGTTTCCAGTAGTGTAGAAAATATTGTCTTTTTAAAAACCATATACTTTTTATAGTTTCCAGTAGTGTAGAAAATATTGTCTTTTTAAAAACCATATAGTTTTTATAGTTTCCAGTAGTGTAGAAAATATTGTCTTTTTAAAAGCCATATACTTTTTATAGTTTCCAGTAGTGTAGAAAATATTGTCTTTTTAAAAGTCATATACTTTTTATAGTTTCCAGTACTGTAGAAAATATTGTCTTTTTAAAAACCATATATTTTTTATAGTTTCCAGTAGTGTAGAAAATATTGTCTTTTTAAAAACCATATAGTTTTTATAGTTTCCAATACTGTAGAAAATATTGTCTTTTTAAAAGCCATATACTTTTTATAGTTTCCAGTAGTGTAGAAAATATTGTCTTTTTAAACGTCATATACTTTTTATAGTTTCCAGTAGTGTAGAAAATATTGTCTTTTTAAAAGCCATATACCTTTTATAGTTTCCAGTAGTGTAGAAAATATTGTCTTTTTAAAAGTCATATACTTTTTATAGTTTCCAGTACTGTAGAAAATATTGTCTTTTTAAAAACCATATACTTTTTTATAGTTTCCAGTAGTGTAGAAAATATTGTCTTTTTAAAAACCATATACTTTTTATAGTTTCCAGTAGTGTAGAAAATATTGTCTTTTTAAAAGCCATATACTTTTTATAGTTTCCAGTAGTGTGGAAAATATTGTCTTTTTAAAAGCCATATACTTTTTATAGTTTCCAGTAGTGTAGAAAATATTGTCTTTTTAAAAGCCATATACTTTTTATAGTTTCCAGTAGTGTAGAAAATATTGTCTTTTTAAAAGCCATATACTTTTTAGTTTCCAGTACTGTAGAAAATATTGTCTTTTTAAAAACCATATACTTTTTATAGTTTCCAGTAGTGTAGAAAATATTGTCTTTTTAAAAGTCATATACTTTTTATAGTTTCCAGTAATGTAGAAAATATTGTCTTTTTAAAAACCACATACTTTTTATAGTTTCCAGTAGTGTAGAAAATATTGTCTTTTTAAAAGCCATATACTTTTTATAGTTTCCTGTACTGTAGAAAATATTGTCTTTTTAAAAACCATATACTTTTTATAGTTTCCAGTACTGTAGAGAATATTGTATTTTTAAAAACCATATACTTTTTATAGTTTCCAGTACATAAGAAAATATTGTCTTTTTAAAAACCATATACTTTTTATAGTTTCCAGTACTGTAGAAAATATTGTCTTTTTAAAAACCATATACTTTTTTTTATAGTTTCCAGTACTGTAGGAAATATTGTCTTTTTAAAAACCATATACTTTTTTTTATAGTTTCCAGTAGTGTAGAAAATATTGTCTTTTTAAAAGCCATACACTTTTTATAGTTTCCAGTAGTGTAGAAAATATTGTCTTTTTAAAAAGCATATACTTTTTATAGTTTCCAGTAGTGTAGAAAATATTGTCTTTTTAAAAACCATATACTTTTTATAGTTTCCAGTAGTGTAGAAAATATTGTCTTTTTAAAAACCATATACTTTTTATAGTTTCCAGTAGTGTAGGAAATATGTTCTTTTTAAAAACCATATACTTTTTATAGTTTCCAGTAGTTTAGAAAATATTGTCTTTTTAAAAGCCATACACTTTTTATAGTTTCCAGTAGTGTAGAAAATATTGTCTTTTTAAAAGCCATATACTTTTTTTTATAGTTTCCAGTACTGTAGAGAATATTGTATTTTTAAAAGTCATATATTTTTTATAGTTTCCAGTACTGTAGAAAATATTGTTCTTTTAAAAGCCACAACCTTTTTTATAGTTTCCAGTACTGTAGAGAATATTGTCTTTTTAAAAACCACATACTTGGTTATAGTTTCCAGTACCGTAGAAAATATTGTCTTTTTAAAAGCCATATACTTTACTGCAATTTTTGAATCAATACCTTATTACGTGTTAATGTATTTTAACATTAAATACATTTTCCCAACAAAATACTTTAAGATGTGTCCAGATATCACACGTTTCTATAAATTAGAAAAATAATAATTTCAGTATCAGAAATCCCACATATGTTGCTGTAGTCTTCCAAATAAAGCAATGTTTGTAATGTTTAAGGAAAATAATACTCATATAGTTTTTTATAGTTTTTTGTACTGTAGAAAATATTGTCTTTTTAAAAAACCATATACTTTTTATAGTTTCCAGTAGTGAAGAAAATATTGTTTTTTAAAGCCATATACTTTTCTGCAATTTTTGAATCACTCTCTTATTACGTTTTAATGTATTTGAACATTAAAAACATATTTCACAACAAAATATATTACCTTTAAGATGTGTCATGATATAACACGTTTCCAAACATTAGTAAAATAATAATGTCAGAATAAGATATCTTCCCACATATGTTGCCGTCGTCTTCCAAATAAAGTAATGTTTGTAATGTTTAAGGAAAAAATACTCCATTAAAATTGAATAGTTATGCTCAATCAGGAACATCTGTAAAAATATAAAATAATGCAATATTTTTAATATTTGCATTCACATATTAGTATTATTTTTGTTTTTGCCAATATTATTGCATTAAACTTACAACCTCTATATTCTAATAATATCAAGCATGTTACGAAAGGGACCAAATATTTTCCATCTTGACACAAAGCGAGTTGATACAGCTTTTGTTTAAGATATAGTTGAAATTATATCTAACATTGTTATGATTAGATCCTAGTGAGGAATAAAATGTGTAAACTTATATATAAAATACTACACTATACAATCCTAAAATACAATATATATATATATATATATATATATATATATATATATATATATGTGTCAGCCATACTGATGAGCTGTGAAACAGCGAAACAGTACTATATGTGGATGACTATATATATATATATATATATATATATATATATATATATATATATATATATATATATTCATCCACATACAGTACTGTTTCGCTATATATATATATATATTCATCCACATACAGTACTGTTTCGCTGTTTCACAGCTCATCAGTGCGGTTCGATAGGCAACTGCCTCAAGCCAGAATCGAAACCCGACCGACCAAATGACAGTCAATGCTTCTCACTATTACACTATACACTATACGACTGATGATGAGTGGGTAATGAATTTACGATGTTTATATATATATATATATATATATATATATATATATATATATATATATATATATATTATAATATTGTATATATATTATTTCATATTTACATATATACATAGTATTTCCTATATATATATATATATATATATATATATATATTTATATATATATATTACTATAAAATACAACATATATTGTATTTTATAGTATTATATATTGTAATATTTTTCTATAAGTTTAAACGTTATAACGTATATATATATGAATTAATGTTATGTAAATTATATATCTAATATATGCATATGTATCTTATGGTAATAATGAGAGTAAATTACAAAAAGTTATAATTTATTTATTTTGCATTCAAGTCCAAACTTATAATTTATTTATTAAAATAACTACAACGAAATTCTATAGATTTTTATTTTTTATTTTTGTAGCGTTTAGTTTTTATCCTATATATTTGTCAGTTTTTCAATTCTATTACTTAATCTAAAATTTGTTTTAGAAATATATCCATTCACCTCTAATCTTTCTGAATATAAAAGATTTGTAAAGTCGTTTAATCTACATATGTGTTAATTCTTCAGCTGTCTTTTAACATCAGTAAGAATAAATGTTTATTTTACTAATTATACATAATGGAAATAATTTGGGGACATTACAAAGACTTTTTCAAGGTTGGATTTTTCAACATTTCAATAAAATTGATTTTAACTGAAAGTATTTTAGACGTCTACAAAGCCTACATCAGCATATGCATTGGTTATTGTTGCCATATATGGGCGGGTAAAACTTTGAATGTTTTATTTATAAATATCTGTTCACACCTAATCATATGAACGTGAAATATTTAAATCAGATGCGTTTACCTTATAAGCGTGTTGAATGTTAGTTCTGTAAACATTGGTAAGATTAAATATTTAAAATTCTATGAAAAGATTATAAAATTTATATCAACCTTTTTATTTAAGTATTCAATACAACAAAGGCATGTTGATTGATGCTGACATTTTCTTTCCTTGTGACACCTATAATTTCTATTTATATACTTAAAATCCTATTAATGAAAGTTACTGTTTTATAGAAGAAATATCCATCTTATCTCCAATTCAGCTTAACATAAAATTATTTGTAAACTATAATCGTTTTTTATTTGTTAATACTTTATCTTTAATGATCTCATTTCTATTATTTAAAGAATATGACTTTTTGTATATTTTTCAAAAATGATTGTAACAATGTACTGTTATCTTAAAATATTTATTCATATATTTCTAAGTTGATTGTAACAATGTATTCTATTTATTTGGTTTTTAGAAATCATGTCAATGGAATTGATTAAAGTAAGAGTAAGTCAGCTTGTTTATATGAAAGTCACTACATAAAAAGCACAAAACCTCTTGATATAAGTAATAAAAAAAACTAATGTTAGTTAAACAATGGCAGCTGACACCTGTAGTAATACCATAGAACTACTTTCATACGCGCGACAGCTGTGACCGCTTGGCATATGAATGTATACAAGAACCACATTTCCCGCTCAGACATGGGCTAGTTAATATGTGTATATCTTTTCCGTATGTATGTATATATATATATATAAATTATTTGTTGATCTAAACGTCTCTGCTATAATTCAAGCATCAACACACCCACACGCACACAACAATTCAACAATACCTTTTTTATCTTAGTCGAAGGTAAAAGGTAAGAAAATCAGGGTAAGAGTACTAAAATATAATTGTGTAATATGACAAGGTACCTGATTAGCAAAACGTTAAAAAGGTGGGCGCATGCGCACTGAATGCATTTTAGGTTTGGCAGACCAACTACTCTTGTAGAAAAAAAGCAGTTGGTTGACAGTCTACTCAGTTGACTCCATTCTAAAATGGTCTATGGATCTGTGATCTCAAATAGGTAAAAGATACATAAATAGCGACTAAACGTGATTCAACTTTTTTTAGTGACACTTTTTTCCTAGGTTCAACAGTTTGAAGGTTTTCACAACTAATGTTTATAAAGCATGTACATGGGCAATGTATTGAGACAATTCTGATTTGTTGCTAACAATTCTTCACATAAGTTTTTTAGATGCAGGCTTAAGTGGTATGACGTCATTATTATTTATTTTTATCCGTGCCACAACCTAAACGTAGATTCCATGAACAAAGTTTTTTTCTTAGAACTGCACACCTGATTGATTAATGTAAGAGTAAGTCAGATTGTTTATATGAAAGTCACTACATAAAAAGCACAAAACCTCTTGATATAAGTAATAAAAAACTAAAGTTAGTTAAAGCAATGGCAGCTGATGCCTTTTTATCTTAGTCTAGAAAAGACGAAGGTAAAAAGGTAAGAAAATCAGAGTAAGAATAGAATTCCACATACGATACAAGAATTTTATTGTGTTTTGTGACGATTGTATTATGATTAGCAAAACGATAAAAAGTGGGCGCATGCGCCCTGAATGTCATTTAGGTTTGGCAGACCGACTACTCTTGTGGAACACCAAGCAGTTTGTTGACAGTCTACTCACAGTTGACACCCTTCTCAACTGGTCTATGTATCTGTGATCCCAAAGAGGTAAAAAAATAACTAAAAAACGACTAAGAGAGTGGATTATGTGATTCAACTTTTTCTATTGATCTTTTTTCCTTAGGTTCAACAGTTTGAAGGTTTTCACAACGAACGTTTATAAAGCAATGCATTAAGACAGTTTTCATTTGCTGCTAACAATTTTTCAAGTAGTTTATTGGATGCGGGCTTGAGTGGTATGACGTCATAATAATTCCCCCCCACACTTTTTATCTGTGCATCAACCTAAACGTAGATTCCATGAACAATTTTTTTTTCTTAGAACTGCAAACCTGTGAAACTCTCTTCCATTTGCCTGCTTTCCGGCTGACTATAAATATGGTCGTATTCAAGTCCAACGTAAACAATTTCTTGATGAGCTGTTCCCATTAAGTAATCCATTTTACTAAATTTCCACTACTAACAATTACTACGTCATTGTCCCATTAATCACTATACACTTATTAACCCTTATCCTTAAGTGGCCTCTGGTCCTTGATAAGTGATGACTCCTTTGAAAAAAATCATCATTGGAATATGAGTTGTTCAGAGGAAATTAAACATTATGTGTAAAGAGTGTGTACCACTTCACCTGATAAATCGACTTGCCCTTAAATTGAAATGGGATTGAGTGATGGATGGATACCAGAGCATAAAGATTTTACAGACATATTCTGTCTGACCCATCAACCCTAATCTGACAGGAACAGTTTTGATGTCTCATCAACACGTGTTTAGGCATCAACACCTTTGATTGTTTATGTAATAATAATAAAGTATGGAGTATTAATTGGATTAGACAGAGTTGCAAAACAATTTTGAGGAGCTGCTATTTTATGTGTTGTTTATATAAAGCTTTGAAGTTCTGTAATTATTCAATTCCTATATAAATACAACATAAAATGAGCACCTACTTCATTGCCAGTTGGCAGTCAATCAGACATATAATCGGTCATAGTTTTCAATCTTTGCAACAATTATTGGGGAGGTGCCCATATATGTTTTTGCTTTCTTACATTTCTTAAGGAGGGATAAGAATTCATGTGTTTTGCATTTAAACCTACCAATTTAATAAATAAAAACACCATAAAAATATTGT
>NC_136527.1:213516436-213678936 GCF_053919585.1 Euprymna scolopes | reverse complement strand
TAATTACCCTCGACAAACCCGACAAACAGCAAAATCCCACCCCTCCACAGTTGTGATCCCTAAATTTAAGAAAGCTTTCTACTCCAGTAGTTTCTTGCCCCTTGGAATTCCCTTCCGACTTCTCTTTCCTCAACTGTACTGACATGCAGAAGTTCAAGTGTAACGTGAACCGACATCTTGCTGTAACTTATGTCCCTGATAGTAGCCCCTACATCAAAGTGACAATGTGCCTTGTTTGGGGTGAAAATGTAATAAAAGAAAATCATTAAAAAACACAGAATTATACAGAATGGAGTTAGTGCACATTTAAAAATGTCCTCAATGTAACGTTCTTTGTTAAGAACAAGAAAAAATTGTCTATTGGCATTTTTAAAAAATTGATGGAGAGTTCCCTCTTTCAGAAATGGCTGCTCAGACCATCACTGATGATGATTTCTTCATTTTGAAAATCTTTTCTGCATTATCAGGTATTCTCACAAGGACTTTTTCATTTTGATGCTTGTTGGATGTTGAAGTGAGAATAACTTTTCATCTGTGAAGATGATGTTATTGAGCGTGCCTTGTCTGATAATAAGGTTTAACAAGAGTCGATTTCTGATGAGTTTCTTTGCAATTGTGGCTGCAGAGAGAACTGTCGCTTTTGGAGCTTATAAGATGACATTAATAGGTCACTTCAACATATCCTTCACATCGTTGGTGATGTTTGTGCTTTGTTCCTCATTTGTCTCATGGATTTTTTTTTTTTGATTTCGTATGATTTTTCCCTAACATTTTCTTTATAAGTGTGTGTGTGTTTATATACCGTGTTTACATATATCAGTGTGTGTGCATACCGTGTGTACATATATCAGTGTGCCTGTATATACCTGTGTATATATATATCAGTGTGCGTGTTTATACTGCATATACATATATCAGTGTGTGTATATACCGTGTGTACATATATCGGTGTGTGTGTATATACCGTGTGTATATATCTCAGTGTGTGTGCATATTATCATCATCGGCGATCACTCGTGTCCGAGTAAGACTGTCTTCCGTTTTGGCTTCGGTGGGTCCTCAGGTGAGCATAGAGCCCAATCCTAGACCCAATTTTTCTTGTGCATATAAAGGTAGTAGTGGTGGGCTGGGGTTGGGTGTGTCTGGTTGATAATCTGTCCTTTCTGTGCTTGCGTTTATCCTCAGCAGCTTGATTTAGGTCACTACTATAAAGTGCAGCACCTTCGTGGACAGCGCTCCCCCATGCCAACCTGCTCCCAGCCACGTCCTCCCATGTCTCAAGGTCCATGTGAAACCGCTTTAAATTTACTTTGATGTTGTCCTTATACCTCATCTTTTGGCCACCCTGGACACGCTTTCCCTCAACAAGCTGAGAGTAGAAAATCTGTTTTGGGAGGCAGAGATCCGGCATTCGGACAACATGGCCAGTCCATCTGAGCTGGCGTTGAGCAACAGTAGCGGTGATAGTAAGAATGTCAGCCTCACTCAGGACGCTGGTATTGGTGCGTCGGTCCTTCCAACTGATTTAGGATTTTTTGGAGGCATCTTTGGTGGTACGTCTCCAGGGTTTTTACGTGCCTCGCATATGTGGTCCAGGTCTCCGATCCATAGAGAAAAGTGGGCAGCAAGACAGCTTTGTATGCCATGATTTTGGTCTTTGCCAGAAGGTCACGGTTCTCAAATACACTCTTCCTTAGCTTTGAGAAAGCCCCACTGGCACAGCTGAGTCGGTGTTGTATTTCATCATCTATGTTGGATTTTGATGTTGGGATGCTGCCTGGGTATGGGAAGTGGTCCACATTTTCCAGTCTAGCGTTTTCGATTGAGATGGGTGGGGGTGAGACTAGAGTACTGTTTGGTGGTGACTGATGGAGAATTTGAGTTTTTTTATATTGATTGTTAGTCCTACCTGTTTGTACGCCCTCGTGAAGGCAACTAGTGTACACTGTAGGTCCTCTTCTGAGAGGGCTACAAGGGCGTCATCGTCTGCATACTATAGCTCCATAATGGATATGGTGTTTGTTCGACCTTTGGCCCTGAATCTGTTGATGTTAAAACGTCGTCTGTCAGTTCTGTACATAATCCGAACTCCACAGGGAAGATGTTGGTCCGTGAGATGGAGGATAGCAGTAATGAAGATGGAGAACAGGGTTGGGGCAATGACACATCCCTGTTTCACTCCTGTGTCAACCCTGAAGGGCTCTGTTTCATCTCCACTACTACTGAGGACTGTAGCTGACATATAGTCATGTAGCAGTCTCAGTCCCCGAATGTACCTCTCTGGGCATCCAAACCTTGCAAGAACCAGCCAAAGGGCTTGACGGTTCACCGAGTCAAAGGCTTTAGTAAGGTCTATAAAAGCTATGCATAATAGTAAATTTTGCTCCCTGCACTTTTCTTGGAGTTGACGAGCAGTGAAGATCATGTCCATCGTGCCTCTATTTGGTGCGTGTATATACAGTGTATACATATATCAGTGTGTGTGCATATATACCATGTGTATATATCTCAGTGTGTGTGTGTGTATATATACCGTGTGTACATATATTAATGTGTTTATATACCCTGTGTGCATATATCAGTGTGCGTGTGTATACTGTGTGTACATATATCAATGTGTGTATGTACCGTGTATACATATATTAGTGTGTGTGCATATATCGTGTGTACATATATCAGTGTGTGTGTGTGTGTGTATAGCGTGTGTACATATATCATTGTGTGTGTATACCGTGTGTTCATATATCAGTGTGTGTGTATACTGTGTGTACATATATCAGTGGGTGTGTGTATATACCATGTGTACATATATCAGTGTGTTTATCGTGAAAGATTGTCGAGGGGGGACCAGATATTGGAGCTCGGACGAGCACTTGCCATGGAAATAATGATAAAACAAAGACAGGCTTACAAGATCTCTTCTGTGGGAGATAGGTTGCAAGGAAGAGAAAAGGGCATCCCCCACTAAACCACGAAGTCTATTTTTTACTTTGTCAAGGCAGGATAGGCTGTTTTAAAAAGCTCCAGCTCAGATGTGGCAGGTTTGACGTACTTGGCTTTTATACAGATAGATAATTGCCGCATCAGTAGTGAGATATATTCCGGAGCGCGGAGCGGTAGATGTTAAATAAACAAATAGGGCGCAAGCAAATTACACAGCGATCTGAATGTGGTTAAATATCGATTTTTTCTCATATTCACATCTGCGAGTTGGAACATTTTACAACATTGCATTACTTATCTATCAAAGGAGGAGGTAATGCATAGGAGGGCGCAAATCATGACAAGTAAAACTAGAATGTTGATAACGCGATAAAACTTTGGAATGCGTAAACAAACTAGAAACAGTTACTACACTTTCATCGTTAGTCGTTGATTGCATGTAAAACATCAGGTTTAAGTCTGGAATTATAAGTTAAGGTCATCGTAAAGTTAACTGAATCGAATCTGATAAAAATAATTTGCAATTTTCATAATGTAATCATGTGATTATTGTTTTGTTTCTTGTTGGTTCAAATCTAGTTTTTGTTATTTGATTGATTTCGCTATTTGTTCAATTCCTTCCTTTTTGAATTGTTTATGTGAAATATTCAGTTTTGCATTTTTTTTATATTTGGATTATTTGGATTACTGTTCTCATCTTGGATGTAAACAGTAGTTCGACTAATCCAAATCATAATGAAATGTTCAATCTTTTACACGAGGAACAAAATAATGATTACACCGTTTTACGATGAACATAAGTTCTTTGTTCTGAAGCACGTGTTTTTCTTCTTATAATAATTTCACGTTGAAATCGTGTTTTTTGTATTTAAATTTTGATTCTTTTATATTTTCATATATTTAATTGCTTAATGAATTGGACACACAAAACAAAATTTGTATCAATTTACTAAAGATTATATTAAGAAATCCTAACAAACAAACAAATTTTCTGCGTTTGACACAAAAGAAAAACGATTTTTTTTTTCGTATTAAATTCCTGGAATGGAAGGTAAGTTTTTGTTTTTCACTTTACAAAAATATTATTCAACAACTTAAAAATAATCTTAAATATTAAAATAAGTTTATTTTTTTATTGCAATCCAATAAAAATATTGGTTTCGTGAATAAAATAAAATATGAAATGTGACCATGTGGGTCAATGTCAAGTTTCTTTCCAACTACTTCAAAAACTTTCAAATGACGACTTTTTTGAAGGTTTTCAATGATGATGAAAACGAATATCACATTTAAATTTGGGGCAGATAAGTAGTTTTCATGATATGAAGAAATTACTTTTTTAAAAAGTATGGGATCACTGTGTTATGTAAATTTCACGTAAAAAAGCACCCTTTTCTGGTCACCTTTTTCGTCATATAAAACAAATTTGAAAATGAAAAAAAAATGAACGAATCTCTTAGTAAAAAACAGCGCCGGTTTTTGGGGGTTCTGAAAACGAATATCACACTTAAAAATTGCTTTATGATATGAAGAAATTACTAAGTGACCAAAAAGTGGGTGCTCATTTTACGTTACTTTTATATAGGAAAGTGATCGCCCACTTATTGAAAAATAATTTCTTCATATTATGAAAACTACTTATCTGCCCCAAATTTAAATGTGATATTCGTTTTCAGCATAACCGAAAACCTATTTCAAGTCAT
This sequence comes from Euprymna scolopes, assembly GCF_053919585.1. Taxonomy (NCBI): domain Eukaryota; kingdom Metazoa; phylum Mollusca; class Cephalopoda; order Sepiida; family Sepiolidae; genus Euprymna; species Euprymna scolopes. Next base: position 213,674,290 of record NC_136527.1, on the reverse strand, counting down.
CATTTTAAAGTTTTTTGAGAGTTGGAAAGAAACTTGACATTGACCGAAATGTGTTTATTTAAGTAAAATTTTAATATTAAACTAACTTTACAATATGAAATGTAAGTTATTTTTTTACGCTTTACAAAAAAATCCCATTCAATTGTTTTTTAAATAATCTGAAACAGTTTTTTTTTTTTTTGCAATATCCCTCAAAAATATTGATTCTTAAAATTATATTAAACATAAAAAAGGTTTAATTTTATTGGAACCCAATAAAAATATTGATTTCGTCAATAAAAATGTGGGTACTCATGCAGAGAGTGAGCCGTGCTGAAATAATAACGTTATTATTTTAAAAAGCCATTCTTAACCTGGGGAGGGGAGGGTGTTTTGTGCCTATTCTATACTTTAACCTTACAATTTAAAAAAAGACATATAATTAAACTTGGAAGTACGATTTAAAAAATAGCGCGGCTCAATCAGTGCATTAGCACCGCCTATTTAATATATATATATATATATATATATATATATATATATATATATATATATATATATATATATATATATGTATGTATGTATATGTGTGTGTGTGTGTGTGTGTGTGTGTTTATAAATAGTTTCCTGTCCTAATTTACCTATTATGTGTCTAGAAAATTCCGTTTGAATTTTGATATTTTATTCAATGTTTTAGGTTTTGGAATAATGATTCTTTTATTACGTTTACATAAAATGATTCTTTTGTTATGTTTACATAAAATGATTCTTTTATTACGTTTACATAAAATGATTCTTTTATTATGTTTACATAAAATGATTTTTTATTTCGTTTACATAAAATGATTCTTTTATTACGTTTACATAAAATGATTATTTTATTTCGTTTACATAAGATGATTCTTTTATTACGTTCACATAAAATGATTCTTTTATTACGTTTACATAAAATGATTCTTTTATTACGCTCACATAAAATGATTCTTTTATTACGTTTACATAAAATGATTTTTTTATTACGTTTACATAAAATGATTCTTTTATTACGTTTACATAAAATGATTCTTTTATTACGTTTACATAAAATGATTTTTTTTATTACGTTTACATAAAATGATTTTTTATTACGTTTACATAAAATGATTATTTTATTACGTTTACATAAAATGATTATTTTATTACGTTTACATAAAATTAGAACTTAACAGAAACTTAATAAAAAACAAAATAATTGGTAAATGTTTACAATCGAATCCAAAGTAGTTTTACTGCTTAAAAAATAAAACTGTATTTTTTCTTTGGCCTTATGTCTTAAAGCCATTAAAAATATTCCGAAAAATAGAATGAAAAACACAAAATTTAAATATTTAAGACTTTTTTTTATAAATTATGCTTAAAATTAGCACCCACCCCTTCCTAATCTTCCTAATAATAGATGATTCAATCTGATATTTAGATTTTTATGAAAAATGTGTTTATTTACTTTCGTGATTTCTGAGAAAAAAATAATGTTGACCATAAACAAAATAAGTATATCCAAAGTTTGTCGAATTGTTAGACAACTGAGCACAAAATGTTTTTTTTTAAATTTTACAAATACTTTTCTGTCCACATTTAGCTAATATGTCGCTAGAGAATTGGTTGAATGTTGATATTTTATTCAATTTTTTATGTTTTAGAATAAGGATAATTTTCTTTAATTAAGTTTGCATAAAAAATATAAAGTCATTTATCACCAATTAACAGAAGTTTTTCAGTATTTCATTGTTTTTTTTTTTTTAGCTTTTTTACTTTCCACAATTATCTATTATTATGATTTTACTTTTTTACATGATTTTACTGTTTGGTTTTACCAGTTTTTTTACACCAAACATTTTTTATAACATTTTCACTCCAAACATTTTTTATAACATTTTCACTCCAAACATTTTTTATAAAATGTTCACTCCAAACATTTTTTATAACATTTTCACTCCAAACATTTTTTATAACATTTTCACTCCAAACATTTTTTATAACATTTTCACTCCAAACATTTTTTATAACATTTTCACTCCAAACATTTTTTATAAAATGTTCACTCCAAACATTTTTTATAAAATGTTCACTCCAAACATTTTTTATAACATTTTCACTCCAAACATTTTTTATAACATTTTCACTCCAAACGTTTTTTATAACATTTTCACTCCAAACATTTTTTATAACATTTTCACTCCCAAGATTTTTTATAACATTTTCACTCCAAACATTTTTTATAACATTTTCACTCCAAACATTTTTTATAAAATTTTCACTCCAAACATTTTTTATAAAATTTTCACTCCAAACATTTTTTATAACATTTTCACTCCAAACATTTTTTATAACATTTTCACTCCAAACATTTTTTATAACATTTTCACTCCAAACGTTTTTTATAACATTTTCACTCCAAACATTTTTTATAACATTTTCACTCCCAAGATTTTTTATAACATTTTCACTCCAAACATTTTTTATAACATTTTCACTCCAAACATTTTTTATAAAATTTTCACTCCAAACATTTTTTATAAAATTTTCACTCCAAACATTTTTTATAACATTTTCACTCCAAACATTTTTTATAACATTTTCACTCCAAACATTTTTTATAACATTTTCACTCCAAACATTTTTTATAACATTTTCACTCCAAACATTTTTTATAAAATTTTCACTCCCAAGATTTTTTATAAAATTTTCACTCCAAACATTTTTTATAACATTTTCACTCCAAACATTTTTTATAACATCTTCACTCCAAACATTTTTTATAAAATTTTCACTCCCAAGATTTTTTATAAAATTTTCACTCCAAACATATTTATAACATTTTCACTCCAAACATATTTATAACATTTTCACTCCAAACATATTTATAACATTTTCACTCCAAACATATTTATAACATTTTCACTCCAAACATATTTATAACATTTTCACTCCAAACATTTTTATAACATTTTCACTCCAAACATTTTTTATAACATTTTCACTCCAAACATTTTTTATAACATTTTCACTCCAAACATTTTGTATAACATTTTCACTCCAAACAAGGCACATTTCCACTTTGATGACTATCAGGAACCCAAGTTGCAGGGGTACTATGTAGGGAGTTTAGCAGCAAATGTCTGTTTACATTACACTTGAACTTCTGCATGTCAGTACAGTTGGGGAAGCAGAAGAGAATTTTAAAGTATGAGCTCTAATCTATAATTGCTGCATATCGGGGCTTTCATTTTAAGAGTCTTAGGAAGAGTTATTAAGAGTCTTTGTCTTGAAGGACTCAGAGAGAGAGAGAAGTTGTACTGTAAGAGACTTAGAGAGATATTGTTCATGTTAGGAGAGATTCTTATATATTAAAATGTTCATTGGACGTGTAGAAGAAGAGAAGGAGAAAGCTCTTTGAGTGAAGGGATATAGTGTTCAGACAGTTCGGACATTGTGTAGACATGATGATGTTAGGACGTGTATGTAAATACATATAACACAAATATATAAAACAATTGGACTTTACCTTTGTATAAGAAACATAAGACACAAGAGCTTTACAAAAACACTTGATGGTTTATTCTTCACACGACCGGCCGGGATTTCCATCCTCAAGAATTCAAAGTCTCACATTTTTCTTGAAGTGACGTCTCGCTCCTAGACGATGACTCTCTCTGAGTTTTCTCACTGACTGTTTACTAACTAAAGTTTTTCTCTATCTCTCGAACTTTCTATTTTCCGTGGCGTCATACACATGTTAAAACATGTGCATTCTTTCACGTGTCCTGGACATACGTGTCCAAAACTTTTCCTATTTCTACAAAAGGAATTTTTACCTCTATTCAATATGTTAAAACATTATCTTATAAGCTGCATTCTTTCAATTTAAAATTTCATAATAAGCTTGACAGCTCACATTCTTTTCTTGAATATTTATCTATATTCTAAACAAATGTTTCGTTTTACATTTTTAAATTCTCACACGTAATCCATTTCTAAACTAGATTACGAGGTTCGAGTTCCGCCTATGCCATTTCATTTTCATTTTAAACTAAATTCTCCATTTTTATACTTACATGAAAAGGGGACAGCCCTTATCATGTAACATAATCCCCCTCACCAAGCTTTCACGAGAAACACGTCTAGCTGAAAAAACTATCAATAATTCCCCCCACCCTTTATCTAAACTAAAACATAAGCATAGATTCCATGAACAAAGTTTCTTTCTTAGAATGCACACCCGTGGAACTCTTCCATTGGCCTGCTTTCCAGCTGACTATAATATGGTCATTTTTCAAGTCCAACGTAAACATGTTCTAATGAGCCGTTTCCCTTAAGTAATTCAATTTATCAAATTTCCACTAACAACTACCACAACAGTGTTCCATTGACCACGGTATGCTTATTAACCCTTACCCCCAGTGGCCCTTGATAAATGGTGACTGATTTGTAAAAAAAACATGTCAAACGTAGGTATATATAATTTCAAACGTAAAATTTTCACTGACTCCAAAAAATATAATTTAAAACTTTTCTTAAACTTGAAAAATATATTAACTATTGTGTAAAAACACTTAACAAAAGAAACTGTTACAAACTCTTAAAAACTGTGATCGCAAATTAAAATCCAAAAAGTTTCAGCATTTTATAATAACATATTCTGTGGAGATCATAAAATTCCATAAAATCTCTCCCGTGAACAACTTGTGCTCACCAAATAATGAAATACAACCACACAATATATATACTGTCTGATTATTATGTGAAGATGAATTAGTATTGATACAACACATAAACATTTTAAGGGTCAATCGATTTGGCAGGTGAGTTGTTACACACTCCTTACACATAATACACATTTTATGACGTCATCATACCATCATAAACCACATGCAAAGTGGATAGTCTGGTATTTTACATGTAACATTATATCAATTTATAACTTCTTTTCAATTTGCATAATTTTTTATTATTCTGTAAAAGAACTCTTAAAAACTCATAACCAATTTTATGACGTCATACCAACTGGCCTGAACATTATAAACCACATGCAAAATGGATAGTAGTAGCTGAAAAATAAAAACAAAGCCTCGCCAATCTGCACAATAGCTAATTTTACTGCAACCGACGTATGGTCCGTAATATGTAACAAAATATCAGTTTATAACTTTTTTTGCAATTTGCACAATTTTTTTTCTGTAAAACATAACTTTTAAAAATTATTAAAATTTTTGATTCAAGTTGAAAAACAGCCAGTTCTTATTTACATAACCTCAATTTAATGGCCGGATAAAATTTGCTATAGAAACAGTAAAGAGGATAATTAAGTACAATATGGATACTGAAGCTGATTGTAAGGACAAGTTCACTAAAGTCAGCAGTGCTTGCCGCTTTCTTTACACAAATCATGACCGAAAATTGTTGCACATTAAATATCGGCAAGATACAGAAACAAAGATTAACTGCTTTGACTTGTTATAATACATCATCATATTCCAGTACTTTTCTATTCAAAGCGGTAGACATATGTTTGTTTGTTTATCTCTGACTACTTTACACTCTTAACACTTATCCTCGAGTGGTCTCTGGACCTTGATAAGTAATTATGTCTATGTAAAAAAGGTAATCGTTATAATGCATCATCCTATTCCAGTACCTTTCTATTCAAAGCTGTAGATGTATAAGGTTTTTGTTTGTCTCTTACTTTCAATTTTGACTGAACAATGACAGAAAAAAGTTAATGAAAACATTTGTAATTCTCTCCCTGTTCCCTGTTTTCTTGACTATATGCTAAACTTAAATGTGATGTAAACAGACATATCACATCACAAGTCATAGGGAATGCCTCTACTGATATTGCCCATAATTCATAGTATCTCATTATGTTTCAGTTGCAACGTGTGTTGTTTTTGAACGCCAATAAGGATACTTTTTCAGTATCATTTGTTTATTAAATTTTTACATGAAATTATAGAATAGTTAACGACACTTATCTCGTCAACAGTAAAAGGAGCAACCTTTTAAAGTCGTTAAAAAGAGTATTGTAATGTTGCTTTTCATCAATTCTCTGTTCAGGTACCTCGTTATAATACATCATCATATTCCAGTACTTTTCTGTTCAAAGCTGTGAACATATAGAGCTCTATTTCGTCTGTTTTATTGCCTATAATGTGCTGATCTTACATGTGATTAAGTTTAAAAAATATTTATATTAAGCTGAATTAGAGATGAACAGGTATTTTTCTTCATTGGTTTGGAATAATAGGATTGACACATTGAGTAATACACGAGAAGAAATAGAAAATGTAATTGTCCCAAGCAACGAAAATATCAATCTATATGTGGTAGTTGTATTGTTATAAAATGTTTAGTTAAAAATCAAAATGATTAATTAAATGTTTAGTTAAAAATCAAAATAATTAGTTTAATGTTTGTTATATGTTAATAATTTATATATTTTGTCTTACTAATATTTAAATATAGAACATTAAACTCGCTTAGGAGTTAAACGTCTATGATTACAAATAATTTTAACGTTCGGATGAATTAAGAATGAACAAATATTTTAAGATAAAACATTCCAACGCCAATTTTTTAAACTCTTTGTTTCCTCAAACAGTAGAAGTCTTACAAGCTTAAATAGAGGAGAATGCTTGGATTCTGATGTTTGTTGTCCGATTGGTCGTGAATAGATGCGTTGAAAGGTACAATTTGCTATGAGTTCATCAGAGAACATTTCATTAAATAACTCGATTGATCTTTAAGTTATATTTGAGACTCTTTTTGAAGTTTGTCTAAGACAAAGATGGTCCTGGTAGTTGCACGAAGCCATATTTACAACAATACACAATACATATGGTAATCCTAGCTTTGTATATGATACTCTCATGTCTAAGGAGTTTTCTAGCATGTGTGGATTGTGTATTAAAAATGATTAAATGACAATTTTGTTTTAATCAATAGTTAAAGATTAAATATTAACTCGCTGATGAGTTAAACTCATGTAGTGACAACAATTTCTATGTTCAAATAAATTAGCGATAAACGGATATCCTTAAACAATCTATAAATTTGAATAATATACTTTAAATTTGAGAAATATATACGGAAAATAAAAAATAACTAATAAAAAATAAATGTACAGTTTTTACTGTAGGTTTTCCAACCGAATTAGTTACGTGTTTGGCATTAAATGAGTCCCTTTTAAGAAACTGTTGATAGATGTACATATTCCTATATCAAGTATCCCTATATACAGTAAATGCATGTGTTTTAGGAAGACAGAAAAAAGTTTTCTAATGAACCTATATATATATACATATATTTCTCTCATTATAACAATGGAAAATATTGCATCAAGATTGTCACACACATGCGCACATGTACAGTTTCCTTAAAACAATATACGTTTATAATGTATTTCTTCAATAAACATATCTTAAAATGCAACGGTTTATTAAACTCAATGAAAATGATTTACACTTTCAGAGCATGTGCAACTTATTTAAACATTTTATTCACATACATATTGTTTAGATTACTGCATCTTGTACGTGTTTCATTCCATAAACACAACATATCATCAGACTTTTTATCAGTTCATCAAAGAGGAAAAATTTCAAGGCGAAATAAAAAGGTTTAAAAGACAGTAAAACATCTACTTGTTATACATACAACATTAATTAGTTGAATGCTAGTAACAGTTTGTTGATTTGCAATAAAAATACTTATTTTAATAAAAATTGAAATAACTACTAAGAATATCAATTCTGTAAGGTTCGGTAGGATACCTAATTCGATTCGCAGCTTTCGATTTTTTTTTGTATACAAATATGCATCAGATGTTAATTACAAAAATAAAATTGCGCTAAGTGATTATTAAAGCTGCTGATATTATTTGGATAATAAAATATGGGAATGATAGTAATGCATTCAAGTGTTGGATGAAATAATTTGTTGAATGAAAAAAAATGTTGAATTCTAAAAATAAAAGTAAAAAATAAGAACCTAATTCTGCTGAATTAAATTATTATGAGTATTAATAAATATGTAATGTTATAAAAATATTCAGTTTAATATAAACACATTAGAAATAAGCGGTTATATTTCCACACATATGACTTAAAACGAAAGTTATTTTAAAAGACCATATTATTATCCATTGCTTAGTAACTAGATTATACATTGATTTGTATTATTAACTTTAATTTACTGAGTATTTAAATTCACTTTTCTTGTATTATAAACGTATTATATTCCTATTGTTAGCAATATATTTTATTATTATCTGTAGCAACTATGGTAGTTGTATGCTTATTTTTCCTACAAGATTTTTACTATATTATTGTTTATTTTACTTTATTAATTGTTTATTTTACGACATTAATTGTTTATATTTATATATTTATTACATAATTCGTTTATAAAGTTTGTTTTATAAAGTTATGTTTCTTGTTTTGTTGGCACGATTAAAATAAATAATGATATAAAATATTAAATTTCATTTATTTTTTATTTGCAGATGTTCCTGCTCGAATGTTTTTAATGAATATTAAGGGATCATCTTCCTCCTTACACAATATTCTTTGCACAATTATTTCCTTACGTGACGGACAACAAAAGCGGATGCTTACAATTTTATTAGATATATATGTGTGAAGAGTTATGTTATCTGGATTGTTTAGCAAATAGTGATAAGAACATCGCACATGTTTAAATTTGGTGAAATTTTTGTTTAATGCTTTTATAAATGATAAGATATCGAATTGAACATTTACAAAAGAGAGTATTTTAACTTCTCCACTACGAAATATCTCTTATCAAATAAACAAATGGTACAAATTGAAATTTTATAAGCATAACATCTAACTTGCATCAACAACTTCAGATTAAAACTGAAAAAGGTAGGATAAAATCTCATATTGTTTATCACTTGGTATTTGAAATCTTGCTCCAGGAGCAATTAAATTTAAATATGAATATACACATAAGTAAAAAGCCACATTATTGTGAAGTATGTAGATATTCTTGTTCTAAAAAAGCAAAATTAGTGAGACATATGCGAACTCACACTGGGGAAAAGCCATATTCTTGTGAAGTGTGTGGATATTCTTCTACTGAAAAAGGAACATTAGTGAGACATATGAAAACTCACACTGGGGAGAAGCCACATTCTTGTGGGGTGTGTGGATATTCTTTTATTGAAAAATCAACATTAGTGAGACATATAAGAACTCACACTGGGGAGAAGCCATATTCTTGTGAAGTGTGTGGATATTCTTTTATTGACAAATCAACATTACTGAGACATATGAGAACTCACACTGGGGAAAAGCCACATTCTTGTGAAGTGTGTGGAATTTTTTTCTCTCGAAAATCATATTTAGTGTCACATATGAGAACACACACTGGGGAAAAGCCACATTCTTGTGAAGTGTGTGGATATTCTTGTTCTCAAAAATCAACATTAGTGACACATATGAGAATTCACACTGGGGAAAAGCCATATTCTTGTGAAGTGTGTGGAATTTTTTTCTCTCGAAAATCATATTTAGTGTCACATATGAGAACACACACTGGGGAGAAGCCACATTCTTGTGAAGTGTGTGGATATTCTTGTTCTCAAAAATCAGCATTAGTGAAACACATGAGAACTCACACTGGAGAAAAGCCACATTCTTGTGAAGTGTGTGCATATACTTGTTCTCGAAAATCAACATTCGTTACACATATGAGAACTCACACTGGGGAGAATTGAATGCATATTAGACCCCAATCCCGGGTGTCTTTGATCTCTCTGTACAGGGTTTTAGCTGGGACTTTGGTATGGTTTACTTTAAATCAAAAATTTAAAGTAAACCCTGATCAAAAATTCGAATTTAAATGGAAATGAAAAATAAAATTAAATCAACAAACTGGCAGGATGTCACCCAGGATAAAAAGATCGACTCAGCATGGCTAGACACTGGGTCTTAGGAAAATGACGTTGCACCTTCTCTTAGGTATGTTGCCACAAGGAACAACACCAAGCTGGACACTCTACCAGACAGATCAGCTCCTAGTCCTGGAATCAGGCAAGACTAAACAGACAAAAAGACGATATAATCAAGTAAAGGGGTCTATTGGGGAGAAGAAAAAGTAGATTTTCATTTTTTAGGATTAAAACTATGGTGGTTTCGATTGTAAACATTTACCAATTATTTTTTTTTTACATTAAAGTTTAGTTAATTGATGATTGTCAAAAAGTGGGTGCTCATTTTTATGTAAACTTTATTAAAGAAAGTGTTGCCTATTCTATATCTTTTTTCTCTCATTTTTTACTTCTTTATTTTAAACAACATTTTTTTTATTTTTAAACAGAACGTTCCACGATATCTTAAGCACCTTTTTTTTTAGCACGGTAACAAAAATACATAAGTATAGAACGTTTTATAATTAATAAATTTAAATTTGAAATAGAGAAATAATAAATTGCAAGAGATTACGCGTGTTTAATATTAATTTGTATCGTTTATGACTACTCACGTAATTTAATAATAATCACGCGATTCAATTCTTAATTAAAAAAATATATTACTTAAACTTTTAAAAGTCTTATAATTTATTATTTCTATTTATGTATTGTTTATCATAAAGGTACTAGTGCAGAGAGCGATCCGGACGTAAATAATAACGTTATTATTTAAAAAGCCATTCTTAACATGGGGAGGGTGTTTTGTACCTATTCTTTACTTCAACCTTACAATTGAATATAAAAAAAAAAACATAATAAAACTTTAATTAAACTTGGAAATACGATTTAAAAAATAGCGCGGATAACTCTCTGCACTAGCACCTTCATTAAAAAACGTATTCATTGTGTAAAAAAAAAACACGGAATATATAAGACATTTAAATATGAATAGAACTACAAAAACCTTTTTTATTTTAATTAAAAGCAATATAAAAAGAAGTTGTTTTTTTTTAAGTTGTTTTCAAAAACAACTTCTGTGACATAGTAACGTACCGGTGATTGGGGAAATTAGTTTCTTTTATGTGATAAAGGATTCGAGATTATTTTTCCACCTAAACTACAGTCTTGCCGAATTACATGGCTTCCTATTTGGAAAACTACTTGTTTTTCGTCTAATTTAAAATGTTCGCCATACGACACTGTGACAAGGCAGTTCGGTACGTGAGTGCATTTTTAACAGCCTTCGTTTATGATCGTGCGTAGAGTAAACGAAGGCTGGGCTGTGAAATGGAAAATAGTCCCAGTTAATAGCATGCAAACGGTAAATTTGCGACGGAAATGGTTACCATATTCTTTTAAAGCACACCGAAAACTACAAAAAAACTATATTTTTTTCTATACAAATGTGAGACGAACCTTATAGTAAAAAAAAAATACTGATTTTTCTTTATTTTTTTTATTTCCTCGTGTCTTTATTGAAAGATGAAAACAAAAAAAATCGAAACCTTTTAGCCAATAAACACTAAAATGCCCCCCTCTCATGTGGACAGAAAGTGGATACTCATTCTAAGAGATTCGTTTATTTTTTTATCATCTCATAATTTAGGACGCTACTACTAAGGATATTTTTTTATTTGTGGAAACTTTCTCCACTGAAAGGTAGAGGTTAACAAAGATTTTTGCAACAATGGTTTGTTGCGACCTGTGACTAGGTAAAAATTGTAGAACCTTGTCGGTCTGGTAATAAGGGTAACGATTCAATTTCCTTCAACTCCAATCCCAAACTGAAATCACAACCAAAATTCAGTTCACTCCATCCCTCTTATAATCCAGTTAGCCAATCAAATAAGTTAAACGTAACAACTACCAATATAAAAAGAGTCATCACCCACACAAAAGCTTTCTGCTGCCACTCTTCCTGAGAGTCGCAGGTAAGTGCTTAAAGTTTTCTCAACATATTAAATCAAAACATAAAAAAAAAAACTGCAACGAATTTTTTTAATCTTTGACACGGAAAGTTTGGGAAAAGGAGTTAAAAAAACTATACAAAATACTGTTAAAAGAATACCGAATATATGTCAGCTTATGTCACGGTAACATATGTAAAGCGAGTTTCCAATAGTGTTTTGCATATTTTTTTGTTTTTAACTTCTTTTCCCAAAGCTACCGTGTCAACGAGAGAGTCAAGCGCCATCTTTAACTTTCCAATACATCGGTAAACACTATGTTTTTCGAGCTGAATAAACATGTTACATTAAATATAAACACTAAAAACATATCCAGTTATTTAGAAAAGTAACTTATCTTGCCTTTGATAATATTTATTTGTTATATATTTGTTTTGTGACAACTTTTTCGAATCTATGTGTACAGTAAAACAAACTCAATTAGTCTTTAAGCTTAACCCCCAAAGAATGAAAACATTACAAAACATTTTGTTACTACATTTTTAAATTAATAAATAAATGTCTGGTAAGATTTGTTGCGAAAATAAAGGAAAATGCAACGATAGCTGAAGAAGAAATAGTGATTTTAACAAACAACTGTTCTTTTTTAAGCTGTGGCGACTTTTTTTCTGTTACATATTTTCCCATAACATTTATTAATTAATTTTAAAAAGTAGTAAAAAAAAATTTTTTTAAAAAGTAGTGGGAAAAATTCCATTTTTCTTTTGTAATGTTTTCATTCTTTTGGTTTTAAGCTTAAAGATTAATCTTTTATAGAAACTCCCAATAATATTTACGTTTTAATAAAAATGTAGTTGAAAAAAAAATAGAAAAAGTTGCCGCAACTTTTTTTTTCAAATGTTTTCATCAAAAGAAAATATCGTTGGTTTTAGCGTCGTAAATTATGATATGAAAACAGAAACGATTCTCTTAATAGTCACATAAAGACTACGTTTTCTATTATTAAGGTTATCAACTTTGTTACATAAAAAAATGCTGCAGTTTTTTTTTTTTACTGTTTTGACTTAATAAAAATATCGTTGGTTTTAGCATCCTAAATTATGAGATGAAAAAATGGGTTTGTATTACTGTACACATAGATTCGAAAAAGTTGTCAAAAAACAAATATATAACAAATAAATGTTATCAAAGGCAAGATAAGTTACTTTTCTACCAAACTGGATATATTTTTTTTGTGTTTTTATTCAATGTGACATATTTATTCAGCTCGAAAAACATTAAAAAAAAATATCGTTGGTTTTAGCATCCTAAATTATGAGATGAAAAAATAATTCCTCTACAATTATTGTTGCATTTTCATTTTTTGTAATGTAGTCGAAAAAAAAACTGACATGAAAACAAAAACGATTCTCTTAATAGTCGCATAAAAACTACATTTTGTTTTAATAATGTTATTTTGCATGTATATTGTTAGATTTTAAAAACATTCGTCTCAGCTTATTTATTTATTTATTTATTTTTTTTTTTGATGTTTTGATTTAATAAAAAAAATATCGTTAGGAGTGACGCCCTAAATTATGAGATGAAAAAATGAACGGATCTCTTAGTAATATGGAGTTGTCTCCCCCTGCACAATGACCTTGTATATAAAAAAAACGCGTGGTTTCGCCTAAAAAAAAAGGAACTATGCAATATTATCGATATATTATAGGAGATTGCCGTAAAAACTTCAATTTATATTAATTAAAAACTATTTCTAAGATTAAAAATGATAAACGATAGTAAAACTTGCGGTGAATGTGCAAATGAAAAATGTGCAAATGAAAAAGAGAATTTAAATTTCGTTCTGTTTTAAATTCTGATCATTTTTACATTACGTCCAACTCATCGTTCACATTCGACATGTCAACTTTATAGATTTTCGTGTATGCTGAAAAGGTTGTGGGCGTTTAATCTGAAAGCCGTTTTTAACATGAGAAGGTTAGGAGTGTCTATTTCGAATGTCGTTCTGAACTTGTGACGTTAGATTGGTTATTTGTTGTAAGTTTACCCGAAAACAGTAGTAACAGAAATGCTTCATGAAGTTGTTTGTTTTTTTTCATATTACATTAAAAATAATAAATTATATTAATTAATATCTTATTTTTCATATTACATTTAAAATAATAAATTATATTAATATGTGTCTTTTTTCATATTACATTAAAAAATAATAAATTATTTTAATATCTGTGTTTTCATATTACATTAAAAAATAATAAATTATATTAATATGTGTTTTTTCATATTACATTAAAGAATAATAAATTATATTAATATGTGTTTTTTCATATTACATTAAAAAATAATAAATTATTTTAATATATCTTTTTTCGTTATTACATTAAAAAAATAATAAATGATATTAATATGTGTCTGTTTTTTTTCATATTACATTTAAAATAATAAATTATATTAATATCTGTCTTTTTTCATATTACATTAAAAAATAATAAATGATATTAATATGTGTCTGTTTTTTTCATATTACATTTAAAATAATAAATTATATTAATATCTGTCTTTTTTCATATTACATTAAAAAATAATAAATTATTTTAATATGTGTTTTTTTCATATTATATAAAAATGATAAATTATATTAATGTGTTTTTTTCGTTATCACATTAAAAATAATGAATTATATTACTATGGTTCTTTTTGCATATTAAATTAAAAATAATAAATTATATTAATATGTTTTTTTTTCATATTACATTAAAAATAATAAATTATATTAATATGTGCTTTTTCATATTACATTAAAAATAATAAATTATATTAATATGTCTTTTTTTCATATTACATTAAAAATAATAAATTATATTAATATGTGTTCTTTTTTCATATTACATTAAAAATAATAAATTATATTAATATGTGTCTTTTTTTCATATCACATTAAAATAATAAATTATATTAATATGTTTTTCATATTACATTAAATATATATATATATATATATTACTATGTCTCTTTTTTCGTTATTACATTAAAAACAATAAATTATATTAATACGTGTCTTTTTTTTTCTATTACATTAAAAATAATAAGTTGTATTATTATGTGTTTTATTTTCATATTACGTTAAAAATAATAAATTATATTAATATGCGTCTTTTTTTCGTTATGACATTAAAAATAATAAACGATATTAATATGTGTGTACGCTGTTTATATACCTGTTTTCCTTCCTTTAAAAGCATAGTTTATATCATTTACATTAATTATCAGCGTAGGTCGCCTAAAATAACTGTCCAACCAAATCAAGGAAGTGTGACCCCCTCCCCCTGACGACGACCACGATGACGATGACGTGCGCTAGACTCGACTACACTTGTTTAGATGCTGCCTTTCTATCTGTCGGAACAATTACGCAGCCTTACAGTAAAGATTGCCTTAAATTACTTTAATTTATATTAATCAAAAACTATTTCATGAGATTAACATATAAAAAGAAATTGAATTTATTGGCATTTTTAAATGCCGCTCAACTAAGGAAAGACAACTCTTCAGATCGTAATTTTTATTTCTGTTTGTTTTAACCGACTTCGATATAATTAAACAAATACGACGTTGTTTGATTTGATTCAATAAAAAAGTGGTTGTTTTTTGGTTTTGTGATTTGGTGTGACTTCTACAAGTTTTATTCGTTTGGATTGCTTCTCATTGAAAAGATTATGAATTTATGCTGTTAACATGTTAACGACCTTGACATTGAATATTACAGTAAAATATAAGTTTCTTTAAGAATTAAGGTATTTTGTGAAAGTGTTTGTAAGTTTACATGATAGTAATATTTTTGTTATGAATTTTGTTATTGGTGAATAAAATGTTGTGATATATTAATATTGGTGAGAATTATGTGGAACATATTTAGTATTTTATTGATTATTGTCAGTGGTGAGTGTATGAATGTATGATATAAAAAAAACATATTACATTAAAAATAAAAAATGATATTACTATTTTGTGAAAGTGTTTGTAAGTTTAAATGATAGTAATATTTTTGTTATGAATTTTGTTATTGGTGAATAAAATGTTGTGATATATTAATATTGGTGAGAATTATATGGAACATATATAGTATTTTATTGATTACTGTCAGTGGTGAGTATGGAAGTACTATATAAACACACTAGTGAATGACCCGCTTGTCCCCTTTTCCCTCCCCCCTCCCTCTCTCTCTCCACATAAAAAAACGGCCTTGTGCCTAATTTGCTCATATTTAGTATTTTATTGATTACTGTCAGTGAAAAACACCAGTGGAGCAGTCCCGCCATAAAATTTTATACTTACGTAAGTCAGTCCCGGGTCCTTCGGGGCCTGGACAACAAGTGTCAAGCAAAGACCAGCAAAGACCTTGGTCAATGTAGGGGCAACCCTTCATACCAATTGTCACTACCCAGCTCCCCTACTCCCCGGGGAGTTGGTCCCCATTTTCCCTTCACTCCTCACTTTAAGAATCGGCCTTGCGCCTTATTTGCTCGGTGGGGGAGCAAATAAATAATCTCATTTCCCCTTCACTCCTCACATTAAAAATCGGCCGTGTGCCTAATTTGCTCGGTGGGGAAGTAAATAAATACCTTCATACTTACCTGACGTCGGGGTTAACGGTGATCATAAAGGTCATTCCCCCAGAGTAAGGCCCATCCATTGCACTGCGGTTGGGTTGACCTTTGCGATCGTCTCAAATGTGGACGACTCGGACGCGTTATTTCTAAGTGTGGGGTCTGCGTACGCGCTCACCCCGATAATATAATCAAATCAGAAATTCTACCCTACGTCTCATCCGAAGCAGAAAACCACTTTAATTCCCAGCTACTTCCCGTCCGTATCTCTTCATCTCTCACAAACGAGTGTAAGGACGTCCTTGTTTCTGTTTTCCCAATCGCCTGTCTCTATACACGCCACAAAAAGGTCAATTCTCTCGACCAGTTTATCATCCACTTCAATCGCAACGTTCTGATATAATCTAATCTGCATGTATACATTACCAACGTTTGCTCTGAACATATCAATCTCGTAAGCGTAAGAAATCCGCCGAGCTGTCGCCTTCAACAACTGAAAGCGTTTTCTTTCGATATTGATTGATGTATGAAAACCTCTGGAAAACTACCGCAGAATTAGTGTGTCTCTTGATGGAATCCCACCCATCACCTCGAAAATTGGTCATCCAAACAAAGTTGAATGATGTGCACAGGTATTTTTCGTTACCAAAATTATGAAAACGATTAAATATGTTTTATTGGTACTTGTACAGTTTAATCAACACATTAAAAAAATGAAAATATCGTAAAAAAGGTTATATTGTACGTATCCGTTATGGATTGAAGTTCTCTGAAAAAAAATTCAGAGAATTTTTTTTTTTTTTACAGCGGAAAAACATGTTAATATGACAGCGCGCTGAAGATGGCCGTGTTTGGATTTTTAGAACACACCACGGGGAGATAACGCAGTCTAAAGTGCCGATACATCCTTCACATCTTAAATAATAGCTTTTCTTCTTAAAAATTGGTATTGTCTCATAACAAATTGTTGTTGTTTTTTTTGCTTTAAAAAACTACTTGACCAAATTAAGTGACAGTTTTTCCAGAGAACTTCATTCCATAATGGATACGTACAATATAACCTTCCCCACCCCCCGCTATTTTCATTTTTAATGTCTTTATTAAAATGTACAAGTTCCCATTTTATTTTATAATTTAAAATGAAAAAACATTGAGCAATAAAACTGAAATTTTGGAAACTTATGTATTTTTGGTGCTGAGCTGAAATAATAACGTTATTAATTTGAAAACCATTCTTAATATGAGGAGGTGAGGGTGTTTTGTAACAAAATTATACTTCCAGATTACAATTAAAAAAAAAATCGTGAAACTTGAATTTAAACTGAAAAAAAAAAAACCTATATAAAAATAACGCAGTACCATCTGCCGTCATATGCATCCGAAAAAAATATCTATTGTAAAATTAAACCAAAATTTGATGCTTATGCATTTTTGGTACCGCGTTATTTTTAAATAGTTTTTCAGGCTAAATTAAAGTTTTACGATATCTTTTTTTCTTTTTTAATTGTAAGGTGGAAGCACAGAATAGTTACAAAACACCCTCCCCATGTTAAGAATGGCTTTCAATAAAATAACAATATCATTTCAACACAGTACCAACAATACATAAGTACTGAAATGTTATTTTTATTGTTCAATGTTTTTCATTTTAAATTATAAAATAAAACACGTTTAATCATTTTAAAACTTCATCTTTCATGATTTTTTTTTTAAATTTGTTAAACACCGTGGTTAAAAAATTAAATTTTAATCACATGATCACATTTTCAATAATTACGTGATTGTATTTTAACCATTTAAACTTTGTGAAACATGTAAACAAACTTCTGCTCGATACCGGTGTTGAACTTTAAGAGTCCCTTTTTAGTGATTATATGGTTCGAGGCTATTTGTACAACTAAACGGTAAATCTACTGATTATTCTGACTACAGTTCTCATCTTGGATGTTAACAGTAGTTTGACTAATCCAAATAATAATGAAATGTTCAGTCTTCTAAAAATAAAAAATAAAAATAAAATAAAATAAACCTGATTTTTAAATCTTCATGTATCTTATTTATTTTAATAAATGAGACATACAAAAAAGAAAAGACATTTTATAAAGAAATCCCAACACATTGACAAATACAATCTAAACTTGATAGTGAAACAAGTCGGCACATTTAACTAATAAACAGACATTTTCTACACGAGGAACGAAATAATGATGACACCGTGTTATTACGATGACCTTAAGTTCTTTGTTCTTTAGCAGTTGAATTTCTATTTAAATAATTTCACGTTTAAATTGTGTTTTTCCCCTTTTAATTTTAATTCTTTTATATTTTCATATATTTTATTTCTTAATGAATTGGACAAACAAAACAAAAGTTCGGTAAATTCACTAAAGAAATCCTAACAAACAAAACAAATTGTCTGTTTTGAACACAAAAGAAAAACGAATTCATCCCGATTTTTTTTTTTCGTATTGAATTCCTGGAAATATACGTAAGTTTGTATCGTTTCTTTCTTTTTTTTTTACACTAAAAAATTTAATCTATAAATTTTAATATAATCTTAACAATTAAAATAAGTTTACTTATTTTTGTTTTTGTAATCTAATAAAATATTATATCATCATAGTTTATTAGTTAATATTAATATTAATTAGGCACCGCCAAAACTGGGGGGGCAGGTCAGTACTTTTTGACGGACCGTCTTTTTAAAAATCTACCAAAAATCAGGTAATTATCCGATCAATACGAAATTTTCAGCGATTATTAGGAGAAGAATGAACTTTATAACAGTGTACTTATTTTTCATAAACGATATTTATATATATATTTTTTTTTGCTTACAAAACCCCCCCTTGTTTTGAAGTGGGAACAAATATGCTTAAAATAATCATCTGAAACTGAACAAAACATATTGTGTTGTTGTAAGGGACAGAATTATAGATAAAAAAAAAAAAAAAAAAAAAAATTGTTTGCATACCTTATTTTGACGTCTGAATATCAGAACTTCGATTGTGTTTAATTATCCCGCTTTTGAGTTTTGAAGTGTGAAATTCGGTGAATATGTTAAGTAAAATAATTAATTTAAGTTAAGCAAAACAAAAAAAAAAAAATTTTTATATTTATACGAAAAAAGCCATTTTAAAATTTTTGATAAATAAATTAACAATTTTTTTTTAGCGAGCCGAATAATGCATGACCATTATTAAACAGAGCATGCTTTGAATAATCGATAAAAAAAAAAAAAATTCGATAAATATTGTGCCCTTTGTGTTAAAAATAGCATCATTTTTTTCGATCTCGTTTGAAAACGTTTGCCGCCTTTCGACTACGGTGGACCAAACGCGCTGAAATAATTTTTTTTTATTCTGCTTAAAATTGCCCCCTCCCCCCATTTTGGGGAGCCTGGCCCCCACACACATACACATTAAAAACCAAACTCATACAAATGGTCACCCATCTGGTACTGGCCAGCCTCAGCTTAATAATACATTGAAATTGTCGTCACTGAAAAATAAGTTTTTTTGGCCTGTTTAGTCTTCCATAGTTTTCGTCTCATCGAAAGAAAACGTAAACAGAGTCGATCTGAACTCTTCGGCGACGCGAAATATCTGGTTACATATATGAATAAGTGGAATTATTTGAAATTCAGGTACTTATATTATAATATTTTTGCATATTCTCTTAGAAAATCATCCTAAATCTTAGACAATAAATGAATAAATAAATTATTTCAAAAACCCTTTTTTTTAAATATTTAAGTACGTTTTCTGTGCAAGACAAAAAATAACAATTGTTAACTTTTGGGGAAAATTTAACATTTAAAATTGAATTAAAAATAGTAGAAAAAGTTTTACATTATTCTGTTTTCTATATGATAAAATTCAGGGTTTTATCTTTCTGGAAAAAAAAAAGTTACTCAGAAATAATGGATTTTAATAAATGTAATTTAGTTTTAAAAAACAACAACAACTTGATTTTGCGGCCATTTTTGGCGGTGCCTAATATTAATAGTAGTATGATTAAAACAATCCCCTTTTTTATTCGTATTGAATTCCTGGAAAGAAAAGTAAGTTTGTATCTTTTTTTTTTCTTTTTTTTTTTACACTAAAAAATCTAATCTATAACTTTTAATATATTTTTAACCATTAAAATAAGTTTATTTATTTTTGTTTTTGCAATCCATAAAATATAATGATAATAATAGTATAATTTAAAAAAAAATCTTTAAAATGTTTTATTCGATGTGATATTTAGATTTTTGTTAAAATATGGGTACTAGTGCACTTATTGATCCGTGCTGAAATAATAACGTTATTATTTAAAAAGCCATTCTTAACATGGGGAGGGGGAAGGTGTTTTGTACCTATTCTATACTTTAACCATACAATTGAATTTAAAAAAAAACTTATGATAAAACTTTAATTAAAGTTGGTAATACGATTTTAAAAAAATAGTGCGGATCAGTAAATGCATTAGCAACAAAATATGATTACTTTTGTAAAACTTGTGTGATTTTTTAGAAAAAATAATTTAATTTGAAGATCGAATTAAGTTTTTTGTTAAAAACACGAATCCTTTTTTGTATTTCATTGTTTTAAGATTTAAAAAAATATATCGTTGAAGAATTCCGTTTTTATTTTTATGTTTCATCCAATATGTAATATTTTAAAATATGCATCATTTTCTTTTATAATGTTTATCCTCAATTAGCAATTACTTAATGTAGAAAACAATATTTGTAAGTTTTTACAATCCAACCCAGCATAGTTTGACCCCTAAATTTTTTTTTAAAAAATGGAGTTTATTTTTTTACTATTAAGTTTATACAGCCTTAAAAATACCCACTAAAGGTATTGTGAATTTATAATAATTATTTCAGATTTTAGAGTGGGGATCACTTTCCTATATAATTTAATATAAAATTAGCACCCACTTTATGACCAGTTAGGAGTCAATGATACTTGCTATCGTTCGCAGTTTCAAATTTTTGTTGCAGAGGGCAGAGACGGGGGATTCATATTAATTTTTGGTTCCTTACGTTTTTTAGATGTGGATTAGATGTCATATACTGTTAATTATTCTGTACTTTTAATTCATAATTAAAAAAACAACAAAAAAAAAGAAATATTTTAAAAATCGTTTGACAGAAAATTTTGCCAAAACTGCCATCCTGATCCTTATTTTTTATAAGTTTTTTTTTTTTTATTTTGCAATTTTTTGGGCGTTTATCAGGACTTCTGAGATGATCATTTTGTATCAACCATTTTTTCTTCTTCTAACGTAACATAAAAAGTAAATAAGTTATAACACAGAAAATGTTCCTTATATTTATTTGTTAGTTGAAAGTATAAATTAATAAGCAAGAACCTTCTTTCTCGTGATAAGAATAGCTTTCTAAATAATAACATTAATAATGAGGGGAGGTGTGTTTTTTCAAAACAGCAAAAAATAGGGTTTTATTGAAATTTTATTATTAATGAGGGGAGTTTTTTGTATTTAAAACAATATAATAGAATTTAAATTGAAATTTTATTACGTATGAAAAAAAAACACAAAACATAGAATGTATGATTAATACATGCACTCTCTCTAAACAACACACAAACTATTATCCCTTCTTAAAAACAAAAGAAAGCTAAAAGATATAAAATCAAAAATATTAGGATGAAAAAACAAAACTGTTTATCTATTAAATTTATTTTAAAAGATATAAAATCAAAAATATAAGGATTAAAAAACAAAACTGTTTATCTATTAAATTTATTTTAAAAGATATAAAATCAAAAATATAAGGATTAAAAAACAAAACTGTTTATCTATTAAATTTATTTTAAAAGATATAAAATCAAAAATATAAGGATTAAAAAACAAAACTGTTTATCTATTAAATTTATTTTAAAAGATATAAAATCAAAAATATTAGGATGAAAAAACAAAACTGTTTATCTATTAAATTTATTTTAAAAGAAATAAAATCAAAAATATTAGGATGAAAAAACAAAACTGTTTATCTATTAAATTTATTTTAAAATATATAAAATCAAAAATATTAGAATGAAAAACCAAAACTGTTCATCTAGCCGCATGCACGTTAAGTGTTTCACATGCAAACCTGTTTACATTGGTGATCGTAAAAAAAGTGGGAAACAATTTTTTACATTTATTTTAATTACTTACGGTGCCTTTATTTGTATGCCTCTCTCTCACATAGCATCCACTTATGTCTCAATGCTCTTTATTTGGTGTGAATGTAAATTGTTTATCAAGTAAATAACAATGTATTTGAAGTATCTTAATAATTAACTATTTTAGTCAG
This sequence comes from Euprymna scolopes, assembly GCF_053919585.1. Taxonomy (NCBI): domain Eukaryota; kingdom Metazoa; phylum Mollusca; class Cephalopoda; order Sepiida; family Sepiolidae; genus Euprymna; species Euprymna scolopes. The sequence continues at coordinate 213,651,511 of NC_136527.1, read as the reverse complement.
CAGTTGTTACACTAACGTTTATATTTTGAATCCAATCAAATATATATTAAAAATATATAACGATATCAGGATTGCATTACATTAAAAAAAAAAGTTTTTTAATTCTTCTAACAAGTTTCCGTTTGCAATTATTTTGTCAAGTAACCTATCTCTATGAATGTCGTTATATTCATTTAAATCTTAAAATCATCATCATCATCCTCATCATCATCATCATGCAGTCTGTCAGCCTTGACTAGTTGGGGTCTCAGTGCTTTATCCTTCGGTACAGGACTTTCTACTTTGGCTCCTAACTTGCTTATGCAGTTTAGGTGTAGTATCTGTTGCGAATCAGATAAGTATTCTCTGAACCTCCAATGCTCATTTACAGGTTCCATAGCCTTTTAAGGAAAACTGAAGACAGCAGTAAAATTTGAAGTCAGAATTCCTATCTCTTAGCCTTTTGTTGTGATAAAGCCCACAAGGCAGTGGTGTTTGATTTTGGGGTTGGTTCCCCTACTATTCACCCAACCAGGGAACCCACAAGGCACTGGGGTAGGGGTTGGTAGTGTGCCAGGGCATGTCCACTACATCTGGGGTCCCTTACTACTCCGAGATCTTCTACAAGTTTAGCCTGGGCTGCAATGCACCCAGTTACCATGTGTGGCTAACGTGGAGGTACTGTAGGAGTCTTGATGATCGAGAGGCTATGTACTGGCAAGGAATACTTATGCATGCTTATGAGGTCAGCCAGCGGTGTTAAAAGTATATAAATATAATCAAATATAACAGCACGAATTTAGTTTGTGTAGAGATTGAGTTATGTTTGAAAAAAATCCATTTTAATGGTTTTAATTAACTTTGCAATAAACACATCAATAACCTACGTTTTACAATGTCGTCTATCATTTTCTCCCTCTCTCCAAAATTTTCCAAGAATTACATACACCACAAATAAGACTTAAAACGTATTTTTTTGTTCAACTAAGAAGTGCAAGTTCTATAAACTTGAACATTTTAAAAGTAACTCGATTTATTATCAGCTGTAAGTTAACGTTTTAATTAATACAAAAAATGGAAAATATTTTTAAAAAATATGCTGTAATAAAAATATTTAAAACAATTGATAAAAATTCAACAATCTACAATGTTCGTGTAGGATTTAGCATATTTTTTATAGAATAGAAATAACCTTTTTGCAACTTTAAAAACTTTGAACGTGATATAACTTTTGGTTTGGGGTTCATACATTAATGGTTAATTGACGTTCACAAAACAAATTATAAACAGAAGCAGATATACAAGAATATATCAATGGAAATAACAAAGATCTAACATAGATGTGTAAAATTACAAACAAAAAATGATTACACTCTCAAAAATATATCAGAATTAAAATTGTCTTAAATTAACTAAAAAGTTTTGACTGTTCTTTAAAAAGTAATTATTAAAATGTCCTTAAAACTGGTGTCACAAATTTAATTGCAACATATTTCAACATTTCCTGAAGACATATGTGAAACGCAACAATTCTCAGTCACATAACCTCAATTTAATGACTGATTAAAGTGTTCTGTAAGAGGATAATAAATGAAAATATGGGTATTCAGTGTTTGTTGAATTTTGAGAGTGTTGCTGAAACCGTCTTGCAATATAGTTGCAACACCAGGTTTCACCTCTATACTAAGCATTGGTGTCTATCCTGAATAATTTGTGCTGTACTTCGAATCGAATAATTTAATACATTCGAAGTTTTATAAACAACACAGAAAAAAATGGCATATTCAAATTTGTTATGTAAACCTGTCTCATCCAATGCACAATACATAGTGTATTATTATTATTATTATTGTTGTTAATATTATTATTATTGTTATTATTATTATTATTATTATTATTATTATTAATATTATTATTATTATTATTATCGTTGTCATTATTATTATTAACATTATTATCATTATTATTATTATTGTTATAATTATTATTATTGTTATTATTATTTTCATTGTCATCATTATTATTATTATTATTATTACGTGAAGAGGAAAAATATTTCATACCTTTGAAGTCTTATAAACAACACACAAAATAGAGGCATATACAAAATTGTTATGTAACTCTGTCTGATCCAATACATATTGTATTATTATTACATGATGGGGAAACAATAATCTCATACGTTTGATAACTTATCCAGTGTATTTCTATCATTACTACATATTGTATATTATTACATGAAAGGGAAACAATAATTTCATACGTTTGATAACTTATAAAGAACACACAAAATATTAGCATATACAAATTTTTATGTAACCCTGTCTTATCCAATGCACACTACATAGTGTATTATTATTACGTGAAGGGGAAACAATAATTTCATACATTTGAAGTCTTATAAACAACACACAAAATATTGGCATATACAAAATTGTTATATAACCTGTTATATCCAATGCATAGCGTATTAATATTACTTAATATTATTATCTTATCCAGTGTATTACTATTATTACGTGAGGGGGATAATTTAGCCCACGAAATGTAAAGGGCAAGTCAATTTACCAGATTATTCGTTGTACACTCTTTACATTAAGTTATCATAATACTTATTTTTCCTTCGAACAACTCATATTCTGCGGATAATGTTGTGACGTCATACCACCCCAGCCTGCGTCTGAAAAACCACATGTAAAATTATTAGCAGCTGATCAGAACTGTCTCAATAAAATACCCATGTACATAACTATCAAACTGATGTGCATAATCGTCTATATTTTTGTTATCCACTCGGAAAAGGGATTACTATGAAAAGTTGAATCACGTAATCCACACTTTTAGTCGCTATTTATTTATCCTTGACCTCTTTAAGATCACAAATGTGTCATCGTGTGAGTAGACTTGTTAATCTACTGTTCTTCATCATTCCGTTGTTCATTATAATACATTATCATATCCTAGTACCTTCTTTTCCCAAACCACGTTATAATACATTTTCATATTCTAGTACTAAGGTAAAAAGTTATCAGCTACCGTTGTGTTGATCATCTTTTGTTATTTTAATATATATATCAAGTGACTTCATAGTTTCTAGCGACTTCCATATAAACATGCTAACTCTTATATTAATTCATTCGATTGGAATGGATTCAAAAACGCCATGATCTGTTGATTAAAGGAATGCTTAGTTATAATTCGCTAAGAAATATATGACAATTCTATTCTTACAATAATAATAGGAATAAAATACTTAAAGACAAAACATCAAAATTCGAATAATTTAAATGCATGGTTTACAAATAATTTAATGTGTAGCTGAATTGAAGCTAAAAATAGGATTTTAAAATCAAGAAATAGAAATGAAATAGAAAATATAGTTGACAAAAGCTAAAAAAAATGTCAACATTGATCAACATGTATTTGTTTTATTGTAATGATTGGATAAAACCTAAATCAGTTTTTAATGTTTATTTGTTTATAGTAATTATTTAGTCTTACTTAGTAAATATTTCGTCTTACTAATATTTAAAGATCAAACATTAAAACGATTATAAGTTAAACACTTGTGGTCGCAATAAAGTTTTACGTTCAGATGAATTATGCGAAAACAAGTATTTTTTACTGTTTTTCGCCTAAAATAACTCAGACGATAGGGGTTACTATTTAAAATAAAAAACAGGAATTTATAATAAAACGATTAGATTAACTATGTAGTATCTGTCTATAGTTATTTAATTAGTTAATCTTACTAAAAGATAAAACATTCAACACGTTAAGTTAAACGCATATGATCCAAATATTTTTTACGTTCATATAAAAAAGGGTGAATAAATATTTGAGGATTAAATATTTGAAGAGAAACATTCAAGACGTTGTTTTACACATTTTCATCACAGTCATATAAATCATATTACCATCTTGGGACTTTTACTATGTAACAAGTAGCTCAATATTTGTACATATTACATTGAAACTACTGCATTTCTATACAATCAGAGAAGCAGGAACAGGGAGGGAATTCCAAAGTCTAGCAAACTAAAGAAGATAACTATGCATATTACATTGAAACTACTGCATTTTTATACAATCAGAAAAGCAGGAACAGGGAGGGAATTCCAAAGTCTAGCAAACCAAAGAAGATAACTATACATATTACATTGAAACTACTGCATTTCTATACAATCAGGGAAGCAGGAACAGGGAGGGAATTCCAAAGTCTAGCAAACCAAAGAAGATAACTATTAGAATAAAAAGCTTTCCAACCGCGAAGGGGTGGGATTTTATCTACTTGGATTTAGAAGTATTTACATCGAGGGGTACAATTATTATATATTCATCAGAGAACATTAAAATACTTGAAAAACAGATATAAGGATTCAACATTGTGAGAATGCAACAGAGTAGAGTTTGGGCGTAGGGGGTAGGAGGACCTATTTAATAAGGGGGTAGGAGGGCCTATTTGATTTGGGACTCTTTTTAAATTTTGTCTAAGACGAAAATAGTCATGGTAAAATAAGTGGCAATAATACTAATTGCATATTCTAATATGAACTTTAAAGACTTCTAAGATACTTTAAGTTAACATTAATTTTCCAGCAGGCTAACGGTTTTTAAGAAGTCTTTGTAATGATATCAATTAGTTGCTAATGTACTTGATAATGTATACACTAAAAAAAAATCCAAACTGATATTTAAAGAAATTAATATATATTATAATTAGTAACTAAAACTGTTCGTACTGATATTTAAAGAAATTAAAATATATTTCAATTAATAACTAAAACTGTGTTTGTACTGATATTCAAAGATTGGTGAAACATACCGTTATCAGTTAAACGTCTGTAGTTCCAAATAAAGTTTATATTAAGATGAATTAGCGGTAAAAAGATATATTTCCTAAAAACACATTGATTAATTAGACTGACAAATTGACAAATATATAAGAAAAGATAAACAAGAATAGATAGTATTATGGGATTGACAAATATATAAGACAAAATAAGCAAGAAACGATCGAATCATATGATTGACAAATATATTAGAAAAGATTGAAAAGAATAGATAGAATCATATGATTAACAAATATATAAGAAAAGATTGAAAAGAATAAATAGAATCATATTATTAACAAATATATAAGAAAAGATTGAAAAGAATTAATAAAATAATATGATTGACAAATATATACGAAAAAAAAATGAAAAGAATAAATAGAATCATATGATTGACAAATATATACGAAAAAAAATGAAAAGAATAAATAGAATCATATGATTGACAAATATATAAGAAAAGATTGAAAAGAATTAATAAAATAATATGATTGTCAAATATATAAGAACAGATTGAAAAGAATAAATAGAATCATATGATTGACAAATATATAAGAAAAGATTGAAAAGAATTAATAAAATAATATGATTGACAAATATATAAGAAAAGATTGAAAAGAATAAATAGAATCATATGATTGACAAATATATAAGAAAAGATTGAAAAGAATAAATAGAATCATATGATTGAAAAATATATAAGAAAAGATTGAAAAGAATAAATAGAATCATATGATTGACAAATATATTAGAAAAGATTGAAAAGAATAAATAGAATAATATGATTAACAAATATATAAGAAAAGATTGAAAAGAATAAATAGAATCATTTGATTGACAAATATATAAGAAAAGATTGAAAAGAATAGATAGAATCATATGATTAACAAATATATAAGAAAAGATTGAAAAGAATAAATAGAATCATATGATTAACAAATATATAAGAAAAGATTGAAAAGAATAAATAGAATCATATGATTAACAAATATATAAGAAAAGATTGAAAAGAATTAATAAAATAATATGATTGACAAATATATACGAAAAAAAAATGAAAAAAAATAGACATATGATTGACAAATATATAAGAAAAGATTGAAAAGAATTAATAAAATAATATGATTTTCAAATATATAAGAACAGATTGAAAAGAATAAATAGAATCATATGATTGACAAATATATAAGAAAAGATTAAAAAGAATTAATAAAATAATATGATTGACAAATATATAAGAAAAGATTGAAAAGAATAAATAGAATCATATGATTGACAAATATATAAGAAAAGATTGAAAAGAATAAATAGAATCATATGATTGAAAAATATATAAGAAAAGATTGAAAAGAATAAATAGAATCATATGATTAACAAATATATAAGAAAAGATTGAAAAGAATAAATAGAATCATATGATTGAAAAATATATAAGAAAAGATTGAAAAGAATAAATAGAATCATATGATTATCAAATATATAAGAAAAGATTGAAAAGAATTAATAAAATCATATGATTAACAAATATATAAGAAAAGATTTAAAAGAATAGATAGAATCTTATTATTGACAAATATATAAGAACAGATTGAAAAGAATAAATAGAATCATATGATTATCAAATATATAAGAAAAGATTGAAAAGAATAAATAAAATCATATGATTAACAAATATATAAGAAAAGATTGAAAAGAATAAATAGAATCATATGATTAACAAATATATAAGAAAAGATTGAAAAGAATAAATAGAATCATATGATTAACAAATATATAAGAAAATATTGAAAAGAATAAATAGAATCATATGATTAACAAATATATAAGAAAAGATTGAAAAGAATAAATAGAATCATATGATTAACATATATATAAGAAAAGATTGAAAAGAATAAATAGAATCATATGATTAACAAATATATATGAAAAGATTGAAAAGAATAAATAGAATCATATGATTAACAAATATATAAGAAAAGATTGAAAAGAATAAATAGAATCATATGATTGACAAATATATAAGAAAAGATTGAAAAGAATAGATAGAATCATATGATTAACAAATATATAAGAAAAGATTGAAAAGAATAAATAGAATCATATGATTAACAAATTTATATGAAAAGATTGAAAAGAATAGATAGAATCATATGATTAACAAATATATAAGAAAAGATTAAAAAGAATAAATAGAATCATATGATTAACAAATATATAAGAAAAGATTGAAAAGAATAAATAGAATCATATGATTAACAAATATATAAGAAAAGATCGAAAAGAATAAATAGAATCATATGATTAACAAATATATAAGAAAAGATTGAAAAGAATAAATAGAATCATATGATTAACAAATATATAAGAAAAGATTGAAAAGAATAAATAGAATCATATGATTAACAAATATATAAGAAAAGATTGAAAAGAATAAATAGAATCATATGATTAACAAATATATAAGAAAAGATTGAAAAGAATAAATAAAATCATATGATTAACAAATATATAAGAAAAGATTGAAAAGAATAAATAGAATCATATGATTAACAAATATATAAGAAAAGATTGAAAAGAATAGATAGAATCATATGATTGACAAATATATAAGAAAAGATTGAAAAGAATAAATAGAATCATATGATTAACAAATATATAAGAAAAGATTGAAAAGAATAAATAAAATCATATGATTAACAAATATATAAGAAAAGATTGAAAAGAATAAATAGAATCATATGATTGACAAATATATAAGAAAAGATTGAAAAGAATAAATAGAATCATATGATTAACAAATATATAAGAAAAGATTGAAAAGAATAAATAGAATCATATGATTAACAAATATATAAGAAAAGATTGAAAAGAATAGATAGAATCATATGATTGACAAATATATAAGAAAAGATTGAAAAGAATAAATAGAATCATATGATTAACAAATATATAAGAAAAGATTGAAAAGAATAAATAGAATCATATGATTAACAAATATATAAGAAAAGATTGAAAAGAATAGATACAATCATATGATTAACAAATATATAAGTAAAGATTGAAAAGAATAAATAGAATCATATGATTAACAAATATATAAGAAAAGATTGAAAAGAATAAATAGAATCATATGATTTACAAATATATAAGAAAAGATTGAAAAGAATAAATAGAATCATATGATTAACAAATATATAAGAAAAGATTGAAAAGAATAAATAGAATCATATGATTGACAAATATATAAAAAAAGATTGAAAAGAATAAATAGAATCATGTGATTAACAAATATATAAGAAAAGATTGAAAAGAATAAATAGAATCATATGATTAACAAATATATAAGAAAAGATTGAAAAGAATAGATAGAATCATATGATTAACAAATATATAAGAAAAGATTGAAAAGAATAAATAGAATCATATGATTAACAAATATATAAGAAAAGATTGAAAAGAATAAATAGAATCATATGATTAACAAATATATAAGAAAAGATTGAAAAGAATAAATAGAATCATATGATTGACAAATATATAAGAAAAGATTGAAAAGAATAGATAGAATCATATGATTAACAAATATATAAGAAAAGATTGAAAAGAATAAATAGAATCATATGATTGACAAATATATAAGAAAAGATTGAAAAGAATAAGTAGAATCATATGATTAACAAATATATAAGAAAAGATTGAAAAGAATAAATAAAATCATATGATTAACAAATATATAAGAAAAGATTGAAAAGAATAAATAGAATCATATGATTAACAAATATATAAGAAAAGATTGAAAAGAATAAATAGAATCATATGATTAACAAATATATAAGAAAAGATTGAAAAGAATAAATAGAATCATATGATTAACAAATATATAAGAAAAGATTGAAAAGAATAAATAGAATCATATGATTAACAAATATATAAGAAAAGATTGAAAAGAATAAATAGAATCATATGATTAACAAATATATAAGAAAAGATTGAAAAGAATAGATAGAATAATATGATTGACAAATATATAAGAAAAGATTGAAAAGAATAAATAGAATCATATGATTGAAAAATATAAAAGAAAAGATTGAAAAGAATAAATAGAATCATATGATTAACAAATATATAAGAAAAGATTGAAAAGAATAAATAGAATCATATGATTAACAAATATATAAGAAAAAATTGAAAAGAATAAATAGAATCATAGGATTAACAAATATATAAGAAAAGATTGAAAAGAATAGATCGAATCATATGATTAACAAATATATAAGAAAAGATTGAAAAGAATAAATAGAATCATATGATTGACAAATATATAAGAAAAGATTGAAAAGAATAAATAGAATCATATGATTAACAAATATATAAGAAAAGATTGAAAAGAATAAATAGAATCATATGATTAACAAATATATAAGAAAAGATTGAAAAGAATAAATAGAATAATATGATTTACAAATATATAAGAAAAGATTGAAAAGAATAAATAGAATCATATGATTAACAAATATATAAGAAAAGATTGAAAAGAATAAATAGAATCATATGATAACCAAATATATAAGAAAAGATTGAAAAGAATAAATAGAATCATATGATTAAGAAATATATAAGAAAAGATTGAAAAGAATAGATAGAATAATATGATTGACAAATATATAAGAAAAGATGGAAAAGAGTAAATAGAATCATATGATTTACCCATATATAAGAAAAGATTGAAAAGAATAAATAGAATTATATGATTGACAAATATATAAGAAAAGATTGAAAAGAATAAATAGAATCATATGATTGACAAATATATAAAAGATTGAAAAGAATAAATAGAATGATATGATTAACAAATATATAAGAACAGATTGAAAAAGAATAAATAGAATCATATGATTAACAAATATATAAGAAAAGATTGAAAAGAATAAATAGAATCATATGATTAACAAATATATAAGAAAAGATTGAAAAGTATAAATAGAATCATATGATTAACAAATATATAAGAAAAGATTGAAAAGAATAAATAGAATCATATGATTAACAAATATATAAGAAAAGATTGAAAAGAATAAATAGAATCATATGATTAACAAATATATAAGAAAAGATTGAAAAAGAATAAATAGAATCATATGATTAACAAATATATAAGAAAAGATTGAAAAGAATAAATAGAATCATATGATTAACAAATATATAAGAAAAGATTGAAAAGAATAAATAGAATCATATGATTAACAAATATATAAGAATAGATTGAAAAGAATAAATAGAATCATATGATTAACAAATATATAAGAAAAGATTGAAAAGAATAAATAGAATCATATGATTGACAAATATATAAGAAAAGATTGAAAAGAATAAATAGAATCATATGATTGACAAATATATAAGAAAAGATTGAAAAGAATAAATAGAATCATATGATTAACAAATATATAAGAACAGATTGAAAAAGAATAAATAGAATCATATGATTGACAAATATATAAGAAAAGATTGAAAAGAATAAATAGAATCATATGATTAACAAATATATAAGAACAGATTGAAAAAGAATAAATAGAATCATATGATTACCAAATATATAACAAAAGATTGAAAAGAATAAATAGAATCATATGATTAACAAATATATAAGAAAAGATTGAAAAAGAATAAATAGAATCATATGATTAACAAATATATAAGAAAAGATTGAAAAGAATAAATAGAATCATATGATTAACAAATATATAAGAAAAGATTGAAAAGAATAAATAGAATCATATGATTGACAAATATATAAGAAAAGATTGAAAAGAATAAATAGAATCATATGATTGACAAATATATAAGAACAGATTGAAAAGAATAAATAGAATCATATGATTAACAAATATATAAGAAAAGATTGAAAAAGAATAAATAGAATCATATGATTAACAAATATATAAGAAAAGATTGAAAAGAATAAATAGAATCATATGATTAACAAATATATAAGAACAGATTGAAAAGAATAAATAGAATCATATGATTGACAAATATATAAGAAAAGATTGAAAAGAATAAATAGAATCATATGATTGACAAATATATAAGAAAAGATTGAAAAGAATAAATAGAATCATATGATTGACAAATATATAAGAAAAGATTGAAAAGAATAAATAGAATCATATGATTGACAAATATATAAGAAATGATTGAAAAGAATAGATATAATCATATTATTAACAAATATATAGGAAAAGATTGAAAAGAATAAATAGAATCATATGATTGACAAATATATAAGAAATGATTGAAAAGAATAGATATAATCATATTATTAACAAATATATAAGAAAAGATTGAAAAGAATAAATAGAATCATATGATTAACAAATATATGAGAAAAGATTGAAAAGAATAAATAGAATCATATGATTAACAAATATATAAGAAAAGATTGAAAAGAATAAATAGAATTATATGATTAACAAATATATAAGAAAAGATTGAAAAGAATAAATAGAATCATATAATTAACAAATATATAAGAAAAGATTGAAAAGAATAAATAGAATCATATGATTAACAAATATATAAGAAAAGATTGAAAAGAATAAATAGAATCATATGATTGACAAATATATAAGAAAAGATTGAAAAGAATAAATAGAATCATATGATTGACAAATATATAAGAAATGATTGAAAAGAATAGATATAATCATATTATTAACAAATATATAGGAAAAGATTGAAAAGAATAAATAGAATCATATGATTAACAAATATATGAGAAAAGATTGAAAAGAATAAATAGAATCATATGATTGACAAATATATAAGAAAAGATTGAAAAGAATAAATAGAATCATATGATTGACAAATATATAAGAAAAGATTGAAAAGAATAAATAGAATATGATTGACAAATATATAAGAAAAGATTGAAAAGAATAAATAGAATCATATGATTGACAAATATATAAGAAAAGATTGAAAAGAATAAATAGAATCATATGATTAACAAATATATAAGAAAAGATTGAAAAGAATAAATAGAATCATATAATTAACAAATATATAAGAAAAGATTGAAAAGAATAAATAGAATCATATGATTGACAAATATATAAGAAAAGATTGAAAAGAATAAATAGAATCATATGATTAACAAATATATAAGAAAAGATTGAAAAGAATAAATAGAATCATATGATTAACAAATATATAAGAAAAGATTGAAAAGAATAGATAGAATCATATGATTGACAAATATATAAGAAAAGATTGAAAAGAATAAATAGAATCATATGATTAACAAATATATAAGAAAAGATTGAAAAGAATAAATAGAATCATATGATTAACAAATATATAAGAAAAGATTGAAAAGAATAGATACAATCATATGATTAACAAATATATAAGTAAAGATTGAAAAGAATAAATAGAATCATATGATTAACAAATATATAAGAAAAGATTGAAAAGAATAAATAGAATCATATGATTTACAAATATATAAGAAAAGATTGAAAAGAATAAATAGAATCATATGATTAACAAATATATAAGAAAAGATTGAAAAGAATAAATAGAATCATATGATTGACAAATATATAAGAAAAGATTGAAAAGAATAAATAGAATCATATGATTAACAAATATATAAGAAAAGATTGAAAAGAATAAATAGAATCATATGATTAACAAATATATAAGAAAAGATTGAAAAGAATAAATAAAATCATATGATTAACAAATATATAAGAAAAGATTGAAAAGAATAAATAGAATCATATGATTAACAAATATATAAGAAAAGATTGAAAAGAATAGATAGAATCATATGATTAACAAATATATAAGAAAAGATTGAAAAGAATAGATAGAATCATATGATTAACAAATATATAAGAAAAGATTGAAAAGAATAAATAGAATCATATGATTAACAAATATATAAGAAAAGATTGAAAAGAATAAATAGAATCATATGATTAACAAATATATAAGAAAAGATTGAAAAGAATAAATAGAATCATATGATTGACAAATATATAAGAAAAGATTGAAAAGAATAGATAGAATCATATGATTAACAAATATATAAGAAAAGATTGAAAAGAATAAATAGAATAATATGATTGACAAATATATAAGAAAAGATTGAAAAGAATAAATAGAATCATATGATTAACAAATATATAAGAAAAGATTGAAAAGAATAAATAAAATCATATGATTAACAAATATATAAGAAAAGATTGAAAAGAATAAATAGAATCATATGATTAACAAATATATAAGAAAAGATTGAAAAGAATAAATAGAATCATATGATTAACAAATATATAAGAAAAGATTGAAAAGAATAAATAGAATCATATGATTAACAAATATATAAGAAAAGATTGAAAAGAATAAATAGAATCATATGATTAACAAATATATAAGAAAAGATTGAAAAGAATAAATAGAATCATATGATTAACAAATATATAAGAAAAGATTGAAAAGAATAGATAGAATAATATGATTGACAAATATATAAGAAAAGATTGAAAAGAATAAATAGAATCATATGATTGAAAAATATAAAAGAAAAGATTGAAAAGAATAAATAGAATCATATGATTAACAAATATATAAGAAAAGATTGAAAAGAATAAATAGAATCATATGATTAACAAATATATAAGAAAAAATTGAAAAGAATAAATAGAATCATAGGATTAACAAATATATAAGAAAAGATTGAAAAGAATAGATCGAATCATATGATTAACAAATATATAAGAAAAGATTGAAAAGAATAAATAGAATCATATGATTGACAAATATATAAGAAAAGATTGAAAAGAATAAATAGAATCATATGATTAACAAATATATAAGAAAAGATTGAAAAGAATAAATAGAATCATATGATTAACAAATATATAAGAAAAGATTGAAAAGAATAAATAGAATAATATGATTTACAAATATATAAGAAAAGATTGAAAAGAATAAATAGAATCATATGATTAACAAATATATAAGAAAAGATTGAAAAGAATAAATAGAATCATATGATTACCAAATATATAAGAAAAGATTGAAAAGAATAAATAGAATCATATGATTAAGAAATATATAAGAAAAGATTGAAAAGAATAGATAGAATAATATGATTGACAAATATATAAGAAAAGATGGAAAAGAGTAAATAGAATCATATGATTTACCCATATATAAGAAAAGATTGAAAAGAATAAATAGAATTATATGATTGACAAATATATAAGAAAAGATTGAAAAGAATAAATAGAATCATATGATTGACAAATATATAAAAGATTGAAAAGAATAAATAGAATCATATGATTAACAAATATATAAGAACAGATTGAAAAAGAATAAATAGAATCATATGATTAACAAATATATAAGAAAAGATTGAAAAGAATAAATAGAATCATATGATTAACAAATATATAAGAAAAGATTGAAAAAGAATAAATAGAATCATATGATTAACAAATATATAAGAAAAGATTGAAAAGAATAAATAGAATCATATGATTAACAAATATATAAGAAAAGATTGAAAAGAATAAATAGAATCATATGATTAACAAATATATAAGAATAGATTGAAAAGAATAAATAGAATCATATGATTAACAAATATATAAGAAAAGATTGAAAAGAATAAATAGAATCATATGATTGACAAATATATAAGAAAAGATTGAAAAGAATAAATAGAATCATATGATTGACAAATATATAAGAAAAGATTGAAAAGAATAAATAGAATCATATGATTAACAAATATATAAGAACAGATTGAAAAAGAATAAATAGAATCATATGATTGACAAATATATAAGAAAAGATTGAAAAGAATAAATAGAATCATATGATTAACAAATATATAAGAACAGATTGAAAAAGAATAAATAGAATCATATGATTAACAAATATATAAGAAAAGATTGAAAAGAATAAATAGAATCATATGATTAACAAATATATAAGAAAAGATTGAAAAGAATAAATAGAATCATATGATTGACAAATATATAAGAAATGATTGAAAAGAATAAATAGAATCATATGATTAACAAATATATAAGAAAAGATTGAAAAGAATAAATACAATCATATGATTGACAAATATATAAGAAAAGATTGAAAAGAATAAATAGAATCATATGATTGACAAATATATAAGAACAGATTGAAAAGAATAAATAGAATCATATGATTAACAAATATATAAGAAAAGATTGAAAAAGAATAAATAGAATCATATGATTAACAAATATATAAGAAAAGATTGAAAAGAATAAATAGAATCATATGATTAACAAATATATAAGAACAGATTGAAAAGAATAAATAGAATCATATGATTGACAAATATATAAGAAAAGATTGAAAAGAATAAATAGAATCATATGATTGACAAATATATAAGAAAAGATTGAAAAGAATAAATAGAATCATATGATTGACAAATATATAAGAAAAGATTGAAAAGAATAAATAGAATCATATGATTGACAAATATATAAGAAATGATTGAAAAGAATAGATATAATCATATTATTAACAAATATATAGGAAAAGATTGAAAAGAATAAATAGAATCATATGATTGACAAATATATAAGAAATGATTGAAAAGAATAGATATAATCATATTATTAACAAATATATAAGAAAAGATTGAAAAGAATAAATAGAATCATATGATTAACAAATATATGAGAAAAGATTGAAAAGAATAAATAGAATCATATGATTAACAAATATATAAGAAAAGATTGAAAAGAATAAATAGAATTATATGATTAACAAATATATAAGAAAAGATTGAAAAGAATAAATAGAATCATATAATTAACAAATATATAAGAAAGGATTGAAAAGAATAAATAGAATCATATGATTAACAAATATATAAGAAAAGATTGAAAAGAATAAATAGAATCATATGATTGACAAATATATAAGAAAAGATTGAAAAGAATAAATAGAATCATATGATTGACAAATATATAAGAAATGATTGAAAAGAATAGATATAATCATATTATTAACAAATATATAGGAAAAGATTGAAAAGAATAAATAGAATCATATGATTAACAAATATATGAGAAAAGATTGAAAAGAATAAATAGAATCATATGATTGACAAATATATACGAAAAGATTGAAAAGAATAAATAGAATCATATGATTGACAAATATATAAGAAAAGATTGAAAAGAATAAATAGAATCATATGATTGACAAATATATAAGAAAAGATTGAAAAGAATAAATAGAATCATATGATTAACAAATATATAAGAACAGATTGAAAAAGAATAAATAGAATCATATGATTGACAAATATATAAGAAAAGATTGAAAAGAATAAATAGAATCATATGATTAACAAATATATAAGAACAGATTGAAAAAGAATAAATAGAATCATATGATTAACAAATATATAAGAAAAGATTGAAAAGAATAAATAGAATCATATGATTAACAAATATATAAGAAAAGATTGAAAAAGAATAAATAGAATCATATGATTAACAAATATATAAGAAAAGATTGAAAAGAATAAATAGAATCATATGATTAACAAATATATAAGAAAAGATTGAAAAGAATAAATAGAATCATATGATTGACAAATATATAAGAAAAGATTGAAAAGAATAAATAGAATCATATGATTGACAAATATATAAGAACAGATTGAAAAGAATAAATAGAATCATATGATTAACAAATATATAAGAAAAGATTGAAAAAGAATAAATAGAATCATATGATTAACAAATATATAAGAAAAGATTGAAAAGAATAAATAGAATCATATGATTAACAAATATATAAGAACAGATTGAAAAGAATAAATAGAATCATATGATTGACAAATATATAAGAAAAGATTGAAAAGAATAAATAGAATCATATGATTGACAAATATATAAGAAAAGATTGAAAAGAATAAATAGAATCATATGATTAACAAATATATAAGAAAAGATTGAAAAGAATAAATAGAATCATATGATTGACAAATATATAAGAAATGATTGAAAAGAATAGATATAATCATATTATTAACAAATATATAGGAAAAGATTGAAAAGAATAAATAGAATCATATGATTGACAAATATATAAGAAATGATTGAAAAGAATAGATATAATCATATTATTAACAAATATATAAGAAAAGATTGAAAAGAATAAATAGAATCATATGATTAACAAATATATGAGAAAAGATTGAAAAGAATAAATAGAATCATATGATTAACAAATATATAAGAAAAGATTGAAAAGAATAAATAGAATTATATGATTAACAAATATATAAGAAAAGATTGAAAAGAATAAATAGAATCATATAATTAACAAATATATAAGAAAGGATTGAAAAGAATAAATAGAATCATATGATTAACAAATATATAAGAAAAGATTGAAAAGAATAAATAGAATCATATGATTGACAAATATATAAGAAAAGATTGAAAAGAATAAATAGAATCATATGATTGACAAATATATAAGAAATGATTGAAAAGAATAGATATAATCATATTATTAACAAATATATAGGAAAAGATTGAAAAGAATAAATAGAATCATATGATTAACAAATATATGAGAAAAGATTGAAAAGAATAAAAAGAATCATATGATTGACAAATATATACGAAAAGATTGAAAAGAATAAATAGAATCATATGATTGACAAATATATAAGAAAAGATTGAAAAGAATAAATAGAATATGATTGACAAATATATAAGAAAAGATTGAAAAGAATAAATAGAATCATATGATTAACAAATATATAAGAAAAGATTGAAAAGAATAAATAGAATCATATAATTAACAAATATATAAGAAAAGATTGAAAAGAATAAATAGAATCATATGATTGACAAATATATAAGAAAAGATTGAAAAGAATAAATAGAATCATATGATTAACAAATATATAAGAAAAGATTGAAAAAGAATAAATAGAATCATATGATTAACAAATATATAAGAAAAGATTGAAAAGAATAAATAGAATCATATGATTAACAAATATATAAGAAAAGATTGAAAAGAATAAATAGAATCATATGATTGACAAATATATAAGAAAAGATTGAAAAGAATAAATAGAATCATATGATTGACAAATATATAAGAACAGATTGAAAAGAATAAATAGAATCATATGATTAACAAATATATAAGAAAAGATTGAAAAAGAATAAATAGAATCATATGATTAACAAATATATAAGAAAAGATTGAAAAGAATAAATAGAATCATATGATTAACAAATATATAAGAACAGATTGAAAAGAATAAATAGAATCATATGATTGACAAATATATAAGAAAAGATTGAAAAGAATAAATAGAATCATATGATTAACAAATATATAAGAAAAGATTGAAAAGAATAAATAGAATCATATGATTGACAAATATATAAGAAAAGATTGAAAAGAATAAATAGAATCATATGATTGACAAATATATAAGAAAAGATTGAAAAGAATAAATAGAATCATATGATTGACAAATATATAAGAAATGATTGAAAAGAATAGATATAATCATATTATTAACAAATATATAGGAAAAGATTGAAAAGAATAAATAGAATCATATGATTGACAAATATATAAGAAATGATTGAAAAGAATAGATATAATCATATTATTAACAAATATATAAGAAAAGATTGAAAAGAATAAATAGAATCATATGATTAACAAATATATGAGAAAAGATTGAAAAGAATAAATAGAATCATATGATTAACAAATATATAAGAAAAGATTGAAAAGAATAAATAGAATTATATGATTAACAAATATATAAGAAAAGATTGAAAAGAATAAATAGAATCATATAATTAACAAATATATAAGAACAGATTGAAAAGAATAAATAGAATCATATGATTAACAAATATATAAGAAAAGATTGAAAAGAATAAATAGAATCATATGATTGACAAATATATAAGAAAAGATTGAAAAGAATAAATAGAATCATATGATTGACAAATATATAAGAAATGATTGAAAAGAATAGATATAATCATATTATTAACAAATATATAGGAAAAGATTGAAAAGAATAAATAGAATCATATGATTAACAAATATATGAGAAAAGATTGAAAAGAATAAATAGAATCATATGATTGACAAATATATACGAAAAGATTGAAAAGAATAAATAGAATCATATGATTGACAAATATATAAGAAAAGATTGAAAAGAATAAATAGAATTATATGATTGACAAATATATAAGAAAAGATTGAAAAGAATAAATAGAATCATATGATTAACAAATATATAAGAAAAGATTGAAAAGAATAAATAGAATCATATGATTGACAAATATATAAGAAAAGATTGAAAAGAATAAATAGAATCATATGATTAACAAATATATAAGAAAAGATTGAAAAGAATAAATAGAATCATATGATTAACAAATATATGAGAAAAGATTAAAAAGAATAAATAAAATCATATGATTAACAAATATATAAGAAAAGATTGAAAAGAATAAATAGAATCATATAATTAACAAATATATAAGAAAAGATTGAAAAGAATAAATAGAATCATATGATTGACAAATATATAAGAAAAGATTGAAAAGAATAAATAGAATCATATGATTAACAAATATATAAGAAAAGATTGAAAAGAATAAATAGAATCATATGATTAACAAATATATAAGAAAAGATTGAAAAGAATAAATAGAATCATATGATTAACAAATATATAAGAAAAGATTGAAAAGGGTAAATAGAATCATATGATTTACAAATACATAAGAAAAAAAACAAAAGTATTAATAAATAAAAAGTTAAAATATATAGAATTTTATTGTATGATTTTCAATCAAATAAAAGTTTTTGCTGCTAAATAAACAAAACATATTAAAACAATGTTGTCGATTTTATTCATGATCACTTTGCATTTGTTCATATATGAATCATGTGTTTGAGTTTGAAGAATGTAAAATGTAACATTCATATATACATGTGTGTTTTTTATTACCACGATGAAAATCATATTAAACTCCAGATAGAATTTCAACTCGATTGCAATATCTGTATCGACTGGTTCAGTGTAATGTTTTGGATGAAATAAATCTAAGGTTGTGAGTTCAATCCAATAATATTGACAACAATAAGCAGAATACTAATACGTGAATGCAAATACTAAAATACAGAATTTTATTGTTTTGCAGATGTTCCTGATTGAACCCTATTCATCAATTTTAATGGATTATAATTTTTCTTAACATGATTGAACACTACTATTGGATTTTAATGAAATATGATTTTCTTAAATATTATGCTATAAATATTTATTACCTCATATAAAAGATAACAGCGACATCTGTGGAAATATTTCTATCCTGGACTTTATTATTTATTAATTACTGGACAATATTATTTACGAATTTGATGCAATAGTTGTAAAAACAGAACACGTCTTGAAAATAATATTAATTTTTTTTGTTTTTTTGGTTTTACAATAAATCAAAATATATTAAAAACTAGAATTAAATTGAGATGAGAAATTGAACTGGTTAAAGCCATATTTTTATTAAGTGGCTGTTTTATTATAAAAAATCACATTTAGTGACACATATGAGAACTCATTTGGAAAAGCCACATTTTGTGAAATGTGAGAATATTCTTTTTCTGCAAAATATGGTTTAGTAAGAATTATGTGAACACACTTTGGCAAAACACATGAATATTAAAGGAAAACAATTGCACTTATACAGAAGTCAGCATAAAAAATATTTGGAATATATTAGATAGTAAGTAAATGTTTGGCATCTGTTAGGAAACTCCTCCTCAGCTAAACAAACTAATAAGTGAATTGGAATAAAAGAGAAAAGCAACGTTCAAGTAAAATGTATAAACATTCTAGTTCTGATAAATCATTGTTAGTAAAACACATGAGTACTAACACTAAGGTAAAACAACATTTTTGCGAAGTTTGTGGATATTCTTCCTCTAAGAAATCATCTTTAGTGACACATACTAGAACTCACACTGGGGAAAAACCATATTCATGTGAAGTTTGTGGATATTCTTTTTCTGTAAAATCATCGTTAGTGAGACATACGAGAACCCACACTGGGGAAAAACCATATTCTTGCAAAATTTGTGGATATTCTTGTTCTGTAAAACCATCGTTAGTAGAACATACGAGAACCCACACTGGGGAAAAGCCATATTCTTGTAAAGTTTGTGGGTATTCTTGTTCTATAAAGTCATCGTTAGTGAAACATACAAGAACTCATACTGGGGAAAAGCCACATTCTTGCAAAGTTTGTGGGTATTCTTGTTCTGAAAAATCATCGTTAATGGAACATACAAGAACCCACACTCGGGAAAAGCCACATTCTTGTGAAGTCTGTGGAGACTGTTTTACTCAAAAAGCACATTTAGTGACACATATGAGAACGCACACTGGGGAAAAGCCACATTCTTGTGAAATGTGCGGAGATTGTTTTTCTCAAAAATCATCGTTAGTGACACATATGACAATTCACACTGGGGAAAAGCCTCATTCCTGTAAGGTGTGTGGATATTCTTTTTGTCGAAAAACAAATTTACTGATTCATATGAGAACTCACACCGGCGAAAAGCCATATTCTTGCAAAATATGTGAATATTCTTGTTCTCATATAATACGTTTAGAAAAACATATGAAAAAAATACACAATTAGAAAATGCCAAGTTTAAGAATTCACATTTATTCATGTGTGAAGTTCAAGTAAAACAGTATTACTTAAAACAAACCTCAAACGACTCCTGATTGATGAGACTATCCTTAATAGATATTTTTATTATAAAACTACATTTGAGAATATAATACAATATAAAAAAGTAATTGTTTAAAATGGTATTGCTTCTGAAAAATATAAATATATTGATTGCTATAAGAGTAAGTTGACGAAAAAAATCTTTAAAAATACACAAAAGCCACACAATTAATAGAAGACAAAACTTACTTAAAACAAATGAAGTTATAAAGGGTACAATTGATTTCTTATAATTTTTTTAAATGATGACGAAAATCTATATTCTTGCACACTATCAATATTTCTGTTCTCGTTAATAACCTGATGCGAAAATAACAAAAACTAGACAAACATGATATTTTCGCAAACAATTCAAGTGTATTTATACGTATGGGAACACACAGTGAGGAAAAATTCAATAACTACACAAAAAATTATACTCAATAGACAAAGTTACAGGTATATATTCGAACAATTGCCTCTAAATGGATCATTAGAATTTTTAAAATGGCTCTCAGCTGAATTGTATAAGATAGCAGGTTAATGCTTAGTTTCATCTAGGATTTACCATCCCAGCTACAAGAAAATGATGAGAAAATGAAAATAAAACAAGAAACCAAGTAAATATTTTATATATCTGAGAACAAGATTAAAATGACAGAGACAGTAACAACGGTTGTCAACTTTAGATTGATTTTCAATATGAAAAAATCTCATAAGTTTGTTTGGTATCATAAATTGTTTGTACGCTGTAAAAAATGAAATTTAGTGGGGGGGGGGGTTCAGAGTACTTCATTCCATAACGGATACATACAATTGAAACTTTTTTTTAAATATTTTCATTTTTTATTATCTTTATTAAACTGCACAAGTACCTTTCCTTTCTTTTTTTTTGTTCAAAATTTTTTAATTATAAAATCTGTGTTTTTATAAAGAGTATTGGGAAATATTAAAATATAAGGTGCTTTTATTATATCTAAAGTCGAAATACAGACTTTAAAATAGACCTAATTGTATCTAAAGCCGAAATACAAACTTTCAAGTAAAACCAATGGTATCTACTTTATTGTCATGCCACAAAAATGATCATATCCCCATAACAGTCAGGCACTGTACTCAACAAATACAGTGGAATATTAAACGTATTTACCCATCTGATTTCGTACAACAATTATTTACTAAAAAAATACAACATTGATGAATTATTATTTACTAAAACATAAAAGATAGATGAATAAATATTTACTTCAAAAATACAAGATCGATGAATAATTATTTACTAAAAACTACAACATCAATGAATGATTATTTAGGAAAAATACAACATCGATGAACAATTATTTAATAAAAAAACATGGATGAATAATTATTGACTAAAAAACAAAACATCGATGAATAATTATTTACTAAAAAAATACAACATCGATAAATAATTATTTCCTAAAAATACAACATTGATAAATAATTATTTACTAAAAAATACAACATCGAGTTATCATTATTTACTAAAATATACAACATCGACAAATAATTATTTACTAAAAAATACAACATCGACAAATAATTATTTACTAAAAAATACAACATTGACAAATAATTATTTACTAAAAATACAACATGGACAAATAATTATTTACTACAAATACAACATCGATGAATAATTATTTTCTAAAAATACAACATCGATGAATAATTATTTACTAAAAAATACAACAGCAATGATTAATTATTTACTAAAAAAATACAACATCGATGATTAATTATTCGCTAAAAATACAAGATCGATGAATAATTATTTACGAAAAAATGCAACATCAATGAATGATTATTTACGAAAAAATACAACACCGAGGATTAATTATTTACTAAAACAATACAACATCAATGAATAATTATTTATTAAAAAATACAACATCGATGCATAATCATTTATTTAAAAATACATCAATGAATAATTATTTATTAAAAAAATACATCAATGAATAATTATGTACTAAAAATACAACATCGATGAACAATTATTTACTAAAAAATACAACATCAATGAATAATTATTTACTAAAAAATACAATATCGATGAATAATTATTTATTAAAAAATACAACATCAATGAATAATTATGTACTAAAAATACATCATCGATGTATAATTATTTATTAAAAAAATACAACATCAATGAATAATTATTTACTAAAAATACAACATCGATGAATAATTATTTATTAACAAATACAACATCAATGAATAATTATTTATTAAATAATACAACATCGATGAATAATTATTTACTAAAAAATACGACATCGATGAATAATTATTTACTAAAAAGTACAACATCGATAAATAATTATTTACTAAAAAATACAACATTCATGAATAATTATTTATTAAAAATACAACATCGATGAATAATTATTTACTAAAAAGTACAACATCAATGAATAATTATTTACTAAAAAATACAACATCAATGAATAATTATTTACTAAAAAATACAACATCAATGAATAATTATTTACTAAAAAATACAACATCAATGAATAATTATTTATTAAAAAATACAACATCAATGAATAATTATTTATTAAAAAATACAACATCGATGAATAATTATTTAGAAAAAATACAACATCAATGAATAATTATTTACTAAAAAATACAACATCAATGAATAATTATTTACTAAAAAATACAATATCGATGAATAATTATTTATTAAAAAATACAACATAAATGAATAATTATTTACTAAAAAATACAACATCGATGAATAATTATTTATTAAAAAATACAACATCAATGAATAATTATTTACTAAAAATACAACATCGATGAATAATTATTTATTAAAAAATACAACATCAATGAATAATTATGTACTAAAAATACAACATCGATGAATAATTATTTATTAAAAAATACAACATCAATGAATAATTATTTATTAAATAATACAACATCAATGAATAATTATTTACTAAAAAATACGACATCGATGAATAATTATTTACTAAAAATACAATATCGATAAATAATTATTTACTAAAAAATACAACATTCATGAATAATTATTTATTAAAAATACAACATCGATGAATAATTATTTACTAAAAAATACAACATCAATGAATAATTCTTTACTAAAAAATACAAGATCGATGAATAATTATTTAATAAAAAATACAACATCAATGAATAATTATTTACTGAGTAAAACTAATATGTAGGTGGATTTTCTTTTCGCACCAACATTGAATTGCTGATTAACAAGATCATCACTGAGGCTTAAAGAGAAAAGGCAAATAATTCTAACCCTATAAAGACTATGTAATATTTTGCTTTCTGTAGAAAAACTAAACGCAAATCTAAAGATTGTTTCACCCGATTGTTGATTGGAAAGAAACCATGGAAGCAATGTTTATTAAATTGCTATACAAACTTCAAATCCAAAACACCACATAGATTAATATACTTTCACACTGTCAAACATTGCTGAAAATTGTGACTCCAGTTGATATGAAAGTCAATCAAAATAGTATTTTTTAAAAATAGTTTTACAAATCAATTGTTGCAAATTGTTTGAAATTCTTTAAATAAAATTACTGTTTATAATAAACAATAAGATGACCTGGTCGGTGACGTAATAGAATATACAAAGAAACGATTATTATATAGCAGTATACAGAGATTAAGTCAGACGTGAAAGAAGATTGATCAACTAGTAAGGATATTGAACATAAATTCTTTAAATCAATTTTTGAATGAGATAAACAACAATCACTATATTTGTTTAAAATTATTATTGATTTCTTGTAGTAAAGCCAAATATGATGACAATATATGGATTGGTTGGATAGAAATTTTGTTGTTTCGATTCATGAAAGCAGATTGATTCACTAGTAACGATATTCACGCTTTTCTCTTCTACAAATACAACTTCTCTGCTCGCAATCTAACTTCAGAAGGCCTTCCTTCCCCAAATCACTCCTATCCAATCAGGAGCATCTCATTTGCATACCTCGTGGTCACCCTGTAGGCATATAAAGAAACAGGGCAGCCATTTTTGTTTCTTTCTTCTTCATTATGAACACGAGGTAAGCCACACAAAAACGCGGTCGGTCGTTCTTGTTTTTTTTTTCTTCATTTACACCACATGAAACTGAAAAAGCTCTCACAGACATGGAATAAAGCTATATAAAAATATACCTTCGTGTTATACTGTTTCGTTCAGAAGAATATATATTCCTTTGTAATGTAAGAGAGAGAAAGACATGGAGATAATGTATGTTTCCCTTTTGTGTGCTGTGCCACGTAGACAAAGTTGTATTTTAGTTATGTTTAAAAAAACTGTGTCGTATATATTATTTGTTGCAGTCGTGATCAATATGTGTACGCACCCGCTCTCACAAAACAATTGACGCTGTATACTACGAAAAACAGAAGACAAAACATTACACATACATCAAGGGACACATTTACATGAACACTGTTACATAGATGCTATCGAACCTGGCAAGTATATATGAAAATTATATATATATATATATATATATATATATATATATATATAATTTTCATATATATATATATATATATATATATATATATATATATATATATATATATATATATATATCTTTATTGGATTGGCAAAATTTTAAAATAATTATAAAGAAGTGAACCATCGCGTAAATTCAATCAACTAAAATAAGATGGAAAACGGGTGAGGAAAAGGAAAAAAATGGGGTAAGTTACATGTAAAAAATGTACAATTCAATAAAAGAAATAAGTCGATTAAAACAAGATCGTTAAAATACACCCGAAGCGCTTTTCGTTCAGAATAACTTTTCAAGGGTCATAAGTCTGAAAATTATTATTTTTTTAGAATATTTGGTAGTGGTATGGAGCGGAGAGGAGGTTAAAAAGACTGACTACCCAAATAATTCAGTTAGAATTATTTGGGTAGTCAGTTTTTTTAACCTCCTCTCCGCTCTTGATTTGCGAAGAGCTTACTTGCAGATACACGTCGAAAAATCGCTGTGGCCGCACCAGACGGTCAAGATTAAAGGGACACGTTATTGCCTGAACCTCATGACGGCAATCATGCAGGCGATCCGCCGTCAGGACGAAGCCGTGCAACAAGCGACATCGTCATATATCGATGACATCTACGTGAACGAGAGCCTCGTGCCTGCACAAAAGGTTAAAGAACATTTCGAAAGCTTCAGACTAACGTGCAAGGAGCCGGAGCGACTGCAAGATGGGACAAAATTGCTTGGCCTGCACGTGAGAGGCAGCGCAGATGGACTCCGCTGGGGAAGAGGTGGTGACTAACTAGCATCACGCGTTGGTGCATCTTCTCCATCTGTGGGAAACTGGTGGGCCACTTCCCCATGTGTGAGTGGCGGCCATAAAACGACGAGCGACTTCCATATCTACTGGGTGGGACGATGAGCTGCACGACCCCGCCCTGCGGAAAATGCTAGAGGAGACTTTGGCCAGAGTCTTCGAGGACGATCCGGTGCAAAGGAAATGGTGCGTTCGATGAGAGCGAATTTACGGTTTGGGTAGATGCCAGCTCGCTCACACTCGGTGTTGCTCTGGCAGTCAACAGATCTATCGTGGAAGATGCCTGGTGGCTTCGGCCAGAAAACGACGCCAGGTACATCAACCTGGCCGAACCCGATGCCACAGTGAAGGGGGTCAACCTGGCGCTCCAGTGGCAGGCCAGAGTCCTGCTCATCGTTAAAGACTCCACATGTGTGTATCGATGGACGACAGATGCCTTGAGTGGAAAGGCACGATTGGCGGTGAAGGCATCAGGCGAAATGCTCATACGGAGGCAGCTTGCTACCCTAACCGAAACCATCAAGGAATAAAACCTGGTCGTGGATGTGACGCTAGTACAGTCCTGTCAGAATCACCCGGATCAGCTGACCAGACTGCCGTGCCGTTGGCTGGACCTGCTGAAAGAAATGGAAGAACCGGCACCTGTGA
Source organism: Euprymna scolopes (assembly GCF_053919585.1). Lineage (NCBI taxonomy): Eukaryota > Metazoa > Mollusca > Cephalopoda > Sepiida > Sepiolidae > Euprymna > Euprymna scolopes. Next base: position 213,623,841 of record NC_136527.1, on the reverse strand, counting down.
ACTGCGCCGTGGTGGGGCGTCGATTCAAGCCAGACCATGTTGCTGTCGTCCATTGCCAGAGTGGGCACCCCGGTGTAAACAAACTCTCTACTTCGCTTGACTGGTCGACCCCTGTGTGTCAAGAAAGGAGGTAGAATCAGTGGTGAGGACTTGTGAAAGCTGCAAGTCGATCGATTCTGTGCCTGCCCGGTGGAGTATAAAATAAATAAAGCAATTAAAAATGTATGTAAATAAAACTAATAAAGTTTCAAATCCATGTATAAAATAAAGAAAGCAATTAAAAATGTATGTAAATAAAACTAATAAAGTTTCAAATCGATGTATAAAATAAAGAAAGCAATTAAAAATGTATGTAAATGAAACTAATCAAGTTTCAAATCCATGTATAAAATAAGGAAAGCAATTAAAAATGTATGTAAATAAAACTAATCAAGTTTCAAATCCATGTATAAAATAAAGAAAGCAATTAAAAATGTATATAAATAAAACTAATAAATTTTCAAATCCATGTATAAAATAAAGAAAGCAATTAAAAATGTATGTAAATAAAACTAATCAAGTTTCAAATCCATGTATAAAATAAAGAAAGCAATTAAAAATGTATGTAAATAAAACTAATCAATTTTCAAAACCATGTATAAAATACATAAAGCAATTAAAAATTTATGTAAATAAAATAAACCAAGTTTCAAATCCATGTATAAAATAACGAAAGCAATTAAAAATGTATGTAAATAAAACTAATCAAGATTCAAATCCATGTATAAAATACAGAAAGCAATTAAAAATGTATGTAAATGAAACTAATCAAGTTTCAAATCCATGTATAAAATAAGGAAAGCAATTAAAAATGTATGTAAATAAAACTAATCAATTTTCAAAACCATGTATAAAATTAAGAAAGCAATTAAAAATGTATGTAAATAAAACTAATCAAGTTTCAAATCCATGTATAAAATAGAGAAAGCAATTTAAAATGTATGTAAATAAAACTAATCAAGTTTCAAATCAATGTATAAAATAGAGAATGCAATTTGAAATGTATGTAAATAAAACTAATCAATTTTCAAATCCATGTATAAAATAAGGAAAGCAATTAAAAATGTATGTAAATAAAACTAATCAATTTTCAAATCCATGTATAAAATAAGGAAAGCAATTAAAAATGTATGTAAATAAAACTAATCAAGTTTCAAATCCATGTATAAAATAAAGAAAGAAATTAAAAATAGATGTAAATAAAACTAATCAAGTTTTAAATCAATGTATAAAATTAAGAAATAAAACATGTATGTAAATAAAAATAATCAAGTTTTAAATCCATGTATAAAATAACGAAAGAAATTAAAAACGTATGTAAATAAAATTAATCAAGTTTCAAATCCATGTATAAATTAAGGAAAGCAATTAAAAATGAATTTAAATTAAACTAACCAAGTTTTAAATCCATGTATAAAATTAAGAAAGCAATGAAAATATATGTAAATAAAACTAATCAAGTTTCAAATCCATGTATAAAATAAGGAAAGCAATTAAAAATGTATGTAAATAAAACTAATCAAGTTTCAAATCCATGTATAAAATAAGGAAAGCAATTAAAAATGTATGTAAATAAAACTAATCAATTTTCAAATCCACGTATAAAATAACGAAAGCAATTTAAAATGTGTGTAAATAAAACTAATCAATTTTCAAATCGATGTACAAAATAAGGAAAGCAATTAAAAATGTGTGTAAATAAAACTAATCAAGTTTCAAATCCATGTATAAAATAAAGAAAGCAATTAAACATGTATGTAAATAAAACTAATCAAGTTTCAAATCCATGTATAAAATAAGAAAAGCAATTAAAAATGTATGTAAATGAAACTAATCAATTTTCAAATCGATGTCCAAAATGAGGAAAGCAATTAAAAATGTATGTAAATGAAACCTATCAATTTTCAAATCCATGTATAAAATAAAGAAAGCAATTAAAAATGTATGTAAATGAAACTAATCAATTTTCAAATCGATGTCCAAAATGAGGAAAGCAATTAAAAATGTATGTAAATGAAACCTATCAATTTTCAAATCCATGTATAAAATAAAGAAAGCAATTAAAATGTATGTAAATAAAACAAATCCATGTATAAAATAACGAAAGCAATTAAAAATTTATGTAAATAAAACTAATAAAGTTTCAAATCCATGTATAAAATAAAGAAAGCAATTAAAAATGTATGTAAATAAAACTAATCAATGTTCAAATCCATGTATAAAATAAGGATAGCAATTGAAATGTATGTAAATAAAACTAATTTTCAAATCCATGTATAAAATAAAGAAAGCAATTAAAAATTTATGTAAATGAAACTAATCAATTTTCAGATCCATGTATAAAATAAAGAAAGCAATTAAAAATTTATGTAAATAAAACTTATCAATTTTCAGATCCATGTATAAAATAAAGAAAGCAATTAAAAATTTCTTTAAGTAGCCTAAGTGGCCATATACTACAAGCAGCGCCAGTGTCTACCAAGCAACGTGCTTGAGATTTTACGTCAGTGACGAAATAGGCACGGTTATTTGCATTTTGTGGAAAGTTTGCCGTGCTCGTCTTTCCACAATTTAGTTTCCCTGGTTGTTAAAAGTGCAGGGCATTTTACAATTCCGTGCTTCAGCGCCATAGCGACTATGATAAAAACATAGTCCCGGCATGTTTGCACGGCGACGGTGGTGCGGGGAAGATGAGCGGCTTTTGTAGCGGCGTCTGGGTGAGTGCGACCTGCCCATATTGAGCTTGCTCACCTCTCTAGTGAGGCGTTCGATGGCCGTTAGTATAGCCACCGATGTAGCATCCTGTCTTACATTTGCGGTGCCTGCGGGTACCTCAGCAGGCTGTTGTGGAATCGCCGCGGTGGTAGGCCCCCTCACAAAGTCCATGACCTTGTCCGCCGATGCTGCTACTACATCGACGGTGTGTTTTTCAAACATTGGCGCAAGTATGGCCTTTACCTGCGCCGGCAGCCTTGAGAAAAAGAGCTGCTTAATTAAGGCACTGTCAGGAGGGACGTCCTCTGCCAGTTCCCTCATTCTATGGAGTAGTTCCGTCGGCCTGCGGTCACCTAAGTGCTCGTCATGGACCAGCGTTTGAAAACGCTTTTCCGCCGACACGGACGTCCGTAGTAGCACCTCCCGTTTTATGCTATCGTAAGTGGAGTTTAACGGGGTGTCCGTTATTAAGTCCTTGACCGCAGGAGTCAATGACGCGGGGAAGGCACTGAATAAAATGTGCAGCTTCGTTTGCTCTGACACGTTGTTCGCCGCAAAATAAGACTCGAGTTGAGCAAACCAGACCCGGACGTCCCCAGCGAAGGCAGGCAACGTTGTCATCGTCACTACCGAAAGTAGATACCAAATATTTTAAAAAAAAATATATATATATATAATGTATCCGAAATCTGAAAGGACGCCGACTATGGACCACGTGGAGAAGAAAGGAGAAATATGGAGAAAATCTTTAAACAGAGACAATACAAAAAAAAAAAATTTTAACAGGCTAATGGGGGAGGAGAAGAAAGAAACAAAATTACCATGAAATAAAGCTAAAACAAAATTATATCAGGAAGAGCCGTGAAGCAAAAAAAAATGTGGACAATATGGGTTTTTTTTTTTTTTTTTTATAAATGTGTGTGAACCTGAAGATAAATGAACTCTTTAAGTACTTACATTTTGGCCGAAGAGTGCTAATGCGGAAAAACTTCGTGAAAGTTCTTTTTTTTTTTTTTTTTTTTTGTTGAGTTTTTTCTTTTTCGTACACCAAGAAAGTGTCACCTCTTTTTGTAGGTTGGCGTTCTTTTTTTTTATGTGTAGCCCGCCGTTGTGAAAGAAAAGGGTGTTTTTTCTTTGTTTTGTTTTTTTTTGTTTTTTTTATGCTCCTTAGTTTATAATATATATATATATATATATATATATATATATATATATATATATATATATATATATATATATATATATATATATATAACGGGAAAAAAACGATAAGGAAGAGAGGGAAATAAAGTCTTTTTTTTTTTTAAGTTTTAAATGTGCTCTCCCGAATCCGTTGTCTGTTTATGTGTGTGGTTGGAAACCATGTGCTGGTTTTTAAAATGCGCGCCTTACCCTGTTAAAAAGCGAAAGAAGTGTCTGTTCGGAAATGTGTTATCACGACGGAGTCACCATTTTTAGGTAATTTCCCTAATAAAATAAAATAACACAATTCTATGAACAATGACAAACAACTTCTTCAACTTAACAAGGGAAAGGTTTATTTGCAAAGCGTACTGAAGGAAGAAAGTAGAGTCGGGTCTCCACTGCCTTACGAGGTAGTTACAACCCGCGGCTGTCGTCAATACCTTTAGTGGGAGCAGCGAAGAGAACAGGCGTCTAGCACCGACGAAGGCTGGTAGCGTAAGAGAGAGTTTTCTTCTGGGACCGGAAGCTGTCTGGTCCCTAGGGGTCAATTTGTATTCGTGCGCAAGTCCTCAGATTGGACAGTCTAGCGCCTCATCACTCACTCAGAGGAAGCGAATGCGCGAGAAGAAAAGGGGTCCATTTGTGTCTGCTACAAAACTAATCAATTTTCAAATCCATGTATAAAATAAGGAAAGCAATTAAAATGTATGTAAATAAAACTAATCAATTTTCAAATCCATGTATAAAATAAAGAAAGCAATTAAAAATGTATGTAAATAAAACTAATCAATTTTCAAATCCATGTATAAAATAACGAAAGCGATTGAAATGTATGTAAATGAAACTAATCAAGTTTCAAATCCATGTATAAAATAAAGAAAGCAATTAAAAATGTATGTAAATAAAACTAATCAATTTTCAAATCCATGTATAAAATAAAGAAAGCAATTAAAAATGTATGTAAACAAAACTAATCAATTTTCAAATCCATGTATAAATTAAGGAAAGCAATTAAAAATGTATGTAAATAAAACTAATCAAGTTTCAAATCCATGTATAAAATAACGAAAGCGATTGAAATGTATGTAAATAAAACTAATCAATTTTCAAATCCATGTATAAAATTAAGAAAGCAATTGTAAATGTATGTAAATAAAATTAATCAAGTTTCAAATCCATGTATAAAATAAGGAAAGCAATTAAAAATGTATGTAAATAAAATTAATCAATTTTCAAATCAATGTATAAAATTAAGAAAGCAATTAAAAATGTATGTAAATGAAACTAATCAAGTTTCATTTACATACACTTTTCAAGTTTCAAATCGATGTAGCAAGTAAAAGCAATTTAAAATGTAAGTAAATAAAACTTATCAAGTTTCAAATAAAAAAGCGATTAAAGCAAATTGCTTATGATCAGTTTTATCATGAGCGAATTTAACTCTTTTGGCCTCTGTGAAACTAAAGCATTGGTTATGATGTTCTGCAAGTCTTTTACTTAATTCTCGTTCTTTTTCACCTACATACATTTGACGGCAACCATTGCAGGGGTTGGTATATATTCAGGCATTAGATGTGGGAGTTATTCAAGGGTGCTTTGAGGTTTCCAATATATGAGCAATAGTTAATTATGTGGTTTGTAATAGATATGTATTTAAATAAAATTAATCAATTTTCAAATCAATGTACAAAATAAGGAAAATGGTTTAAAATGTATTTAAATAAAATTAATCAATTTTCAAATCAATGTATAAAATAAGGAAAATGGTTAAAAATGTATTTAAACAAAACTAATCAAGTTTCAAATCAATGTATAAAATAAAGAAAATGGTTACAATGTATGTAAATAAAACTAATCAAGTTTCAAATCAATGTATAAAATAAAGAAAATGGTTACAATGTATATAAATAAAATTAATCAATTTTCAAATCAATGTATAAAATATAGAAAATGGTTAAAATGTATTTAAATAAAATTAATCAATTTTCAAATCAATGTATAAAATATAGAAAATTGTTAAAAATGTATGTAAATAAAACTAATCAAGTTTCAAATCAATGTATAAAATAAAGAAAATGGTTACAATGTATGTAAATAAAACTAATCAAGTTTCAAATCAATGCATAAAATAAAGAAAATGGTTAAAATGTATGTAAATAAAACTAATCAAGTTTCAAATCAATGTATAAAATAAAGAAAATGGTTACAATGTATTCAAATAAAACTAATCAAGTTTCAAATCCATGTATAAAATAAGGAAAATGGTTAAAAATGTATTTAAATAAACCTAATCAATTTTCATATCGATGTATATAATAAAAAAAAACTATTTGATCAGCAAATTGCTTATGATCAGATTAGACTAAAAACAATTTCTTTGATCGGAATTCATAATTAGTACAGATTCAAGGAGTTTTCGTAAAGGTTTATCATGGGCGAATTTAACTGTTTCGGCCTTGTTGAAACTAAAGGATTGGTTATGATGTGAGTTCTCATATGTATCACTAACGAATGTTTTTCAGTAAAAGAATATCCACATAGTTCACAAGAATGTGGCTTTTCCCCAGTGTGAGTTCTCATATGTCTCACTAACTTTGATTTTTGAGTAAAAGAATACCCACACAGGTCACAAGAATATGGTTTTTTCCCTAGTGTGAGTTCTCATATGTGTCATCAAATTTGATTTTGTAGAACAAGAATATCCACATACTTCACAAGAATGTGGCCTTTCTCCAGTGTGAGTTCTTATATGCATCACTAATTTTGATTTCTCAGAACAAGAATATCCACATACTTCACAAGAATGTGGTTTTTCCCCAGTGTGAGTTCTTATATGCCTCATTAATGCTGATTTATGAGAACAAGAATATCCACACACTTCACAAGAATGTGGCTTTTCTCCAGTGTGAGAGAATTGCTGGGTGAGTTTGGAAAATTTGTTCAACAATTCAGTGAAAACTGCACTTGATAGTGCTGCCGTATGTATGCTGGATGTGTCAGAGGAGAGCCTATCGCAGTAAACAGAAAGAGATGTCCTTGTGTCGAATAAACGGGTTTTGGTCGACGGAAAGTTGAAAATGGGAAAGAAAATCAGCACCAAGAATAGGTGTCTTTACATCAGCGATAACAAAAATTAACTGGAAAAAATCGTCAAAGTCCAAACTGCAGAGCAAGTGACAAGGTACCGTAGATTCGGATGGAACTGCCTTTCTGTGTTTGCAGTGAAACGAGGTCTATTACTGTATTGTAATATCGTATGGGAGGAATCACATTTACAGCAGCAGCGGTATCTAAAAGGAATTTCGGATGAGAAAGTGGATCGAAAATATAGAGTAAGCGACACAGCTGGAAAAATGTGGAATTTGTTGCACAATTCTAGCGGTCTACCCATTTTTATGCTCTGGTCTCTTGTAAATGCAGGGTTGCTTGCATTTGCGTGCATCCTTCCTGAAAGGACGATGATAGTAGATTGTGAGAACGATCTGAGTCTTTGTAATGAGCGTCTGTCTCCATAATTTAATCTGTGGTTGGACCGTGATCGTTTGTCCACTAAGAGGGCTTGAATTGCGTTGGTCAAGGCAGCAATTACCGATAATTATATGTTGGAATTAGATGCAGAGGCTGTAGCGGCAGGTTCGGGCACGACTCTGGTTACAACTGACGCGTGCTGGTAATGGGCAGCGATAACCATTAACTGCGCCAGATCCTTATTTCCAACGAATGCGTCTGGGATAAGTGTGGGACATTTTTGCCAAACAAACTACTGTAAGATATTGTCGTCCATCGTGCGTGCACCGAATAGGCTGAACATCTGTCTCAAAAGCTGAGAAGGCTTTTAGTCGCCAAGGGTTAACTCATTGAAAAGTTGTTTCAACCTGGCTGTTTTCGAAACATTGTTCCATTCCAGAATGGCTTGCTTAAGTAACTTATATGAATCCTCAGTAGGAGGTGTTCTGAAAATGTCCTCTACTTCGGCAGTATCTGTTGGTAATGCTTCAATCAAATAATAATACTTTTGCACTGGGGAAGTAATCTCCCTATTTGAAGAATTAGCCTCCGTCTGAAAAGATCATATGTGTGTGTTATATTTTCATTTAAAATGTTTTGTTCTTACTGTTTAAAATAGTTTTATTTAAATTGTTTTGTTCTTACTATTTAAAAAAAAAAAGATTTGCAAATAGTTTCTTGCCACGTGATTTTGCACGCGTTCTTTTTTTCTTCAAAAGACTCATATCTTTCTCGCTTGCTTTAGTAGCTGTGAATTTTGTTCAATAAAGCCTTGAAAAGAGGTTTGTTTTACGTCTTCCTTTATTTAAAACACTACAATTTATTGAACAAGCCTTTATTTCCCTCAAGATTTATTTCCATCAAGATCAACTATTGCTTCGTTAAACCCTGATAAATTCGAAGTGTTTTATTAAAACATCGGTCCCACCGTTGCTGACGTTATCGATTGTTGTTCAGGATTTGAGCTGTCGAATTACTGAAAGGTGTTTATAAGTCTTCAAGCGTTATTCATGCTAGACATCTGCTTTCCACGCGTCTGCAACAAGAAAACAAGTTTGTCAACCAATAATCCTCAGGTCTTGAATCGACTTGCCGCTGACTGTTACTCTAAAGACGTTACTTACTTACAGGGAGGAATCTTTCCGTGGTGCATTTATATGTCGTCCTCGGTCCCCAGTAATAATTACGTGCTAAACTACTTAAAACTGATACGATAACTCTCAAAGAGGCTACTCAATGTGCTAGGGCTCTAGAACAAGTTCACTTTCATGCTTAATCATACGCTTCCCCGATTGGAACAGCCGCTTTTGCTGCTGCTGCTGCTACTACTACTACTACTACTACTACTACTACTATTAGAACTAAGAATGTGTCTACTCATCCTGCCGAGGAGGCCATAATTACTAAAATTTCTGATTCTAATGGTTTTCGTACCGAGTGTGACTCTACAATTTTCTGCTGTCCTTCCTGCTCATGACAAGTGTTACAACTGTGGAGGGAGACGTCGCTTTAAGGATGATCGCCGTCATTGTCCTGCCCGCGATTAGGTATGTTAAAACTGTGGTAAACTCGGTAATTTCTCCAAAGTTTGCCGTTCTGCTATGCCGACCCATTCAGGTTCTACTTCTGCCATTATGGTATCCCATGCTAAAGGTGGTGAGGTATGCTCCTATTACTAAAATTGTTGAATTAAAAGGAAAAAAAATAACTGGCCTCGAAGACACCGGCAATTCTGAAAACTTTATCAGTGCTATTGTTAAAACATGAAGCTGTCTACTTCAAAACGTAATTCTGCAATTCCCATGGCATCATCTGCCGTTTCTCTCAAACTATCGGAATATTCCACTGATAACATTTCCTTCAATGGTTTCGAATATAAAGAAACTGACTTTACAGTGCTGCCTGATTCCTGTATGGATATTATACTCGAAGTGCCTTTTTTGAAACTACACCAGGGTATAACTATTTCTTTTCGTGGACCTCAGGATATCCTAAGAATCTGCACCCTAAGATCAGCTGTGCCTCTGTGAAATATTTTCGAAACTTAACCTCTGATTGCAAACCTATTGCAGCTAAATCCTGATATTACAGTGCGGAAGATGCTCGATTCGTTGAAAAAGAAAATCTAAAACTGCTTGATTGTGATGGATCTAATTGAAACAAGTTATTCGCCATGGCCTGCTCGGATTGTTGTGACGTCATCGCTAATAAAAAGAAACGATTAGTAGTTGGTTTCTCCCAAACTATTAACCGTTTCACCTTATTCATGCATACCCGTTGCCTCGGATTGAGGATCTCGTGAACCAAATAGACCAATATCGTATATTTAGTACAATTGAATTATCCAAAGCGGATTACCAAATCGACACTTGTCCTGAAGATCGGTCCTAAGCAGCCTTTCAAGCTGGAAATCGTGTGTACCAATTCAAACGCCATGGATGTCATTAACGGTGTTTCTGATTTTCAAAGGTTTATGAATTCTTTCCTTTCCTGATTTATAAAAGAAAATCAAAACAAAAAACTCTACAATTCACAATCTCTTTTACAAGTTGGGAGATTGTTATATTTTCATTTAAACGAAATGCTAATGCAAATTGTTTTGTTGTTAAAAAATATTAGATATGCTGGTAATGTAAAACTCGACAATCGTCACTCGTTACTCCAAGCAACTGAAAATGACATTAGAAATTACCGAGATGATCAGTTAGTTCAGAGTATGGGAAAATAAGATGACTTACTGTTATATTTTCATTTAAAGGACCGATAATGCAAATTGTTTTCTTGTTAGTGTTAGAAAATATTAGAAATACAAATCCAGTTTCTTGCCACATGATTTTGCACGCGTCCTTATTTCTTTAAAAGACTGAGTCCTTTCTCTCTTGCTTTAGTAGATGTGAATTTTGTTTAATAAAGCCTTGGAAAGAGGTTTTGCTTTACGTCTCCATTTATTTCCAACACTACATTCGTTATCATCGAGGTTATCCTTGAGGGGTACCAAATTGAGCTTTCGTTACATTTGAATATGTTATATAGAGTTCTTCATTTAGGGGCACTTTTTACGTTTGGGTGTATACACTATATAACATCAAAGATTCCGTGTGCTTGTCTCTAATATAAATGGTTGTGTGTTTGATTATCATAAAGGGAATCGTGTGTGTGACATGTAATTTCTGAACCTACCTCTGCTTCTCGCTGTTGAACCATGTGGAAATTTCTCATCCTGGAGGGAGACTTGATACCTGTTTGACGAAGATTTATCACTCCAAGACGATGAAATGGTTTTATAGTTTTTTATTTCACTTTCCCCAGAGGTTCTGCAGAAGTGGAAGTGAAATCGCTTGTGTGGGCTCTTCTTCACACACGTCAGCGTTAGTCTCCCCCCTCCCCAGTTAAGAGGGGGAGACCACGGAAAACGTCCTTCTTCTTCAAAGCTCAAATCAAATCTCACAGATCTAGCCAACCACGTCACACATACGTAATTTGGTCAGCTGACCTTTGGTTCTGGTAAACGTGCCTACCTCCACGTTTACTCACCTCTCTCTCTCTCTCTCTCTCTCTCTCTCTATTCTCTTATAGAGACACAGAGAGAGAAAACAGAAAGAGTAAGAAAGCCAGAGAGGGGGGGAGAGATGCTCGTTAACTACATATAAACAACTCAAATAAAAAGAAGGAATTGCGCTAAAAGGCGAATTAAGTCAAATGACACAAATAATAAGAAAATAAACTATAACCACATGATTACATTATGAAACTTGCATTTTATTGTAATCAAACTATAACCACATGATTACATTATGAAACTTGCAATTTATTGTTATCAAACTATAACCACATAATTACATTATGAAACTTGCAATTTATTGTTATCAAACTATAACCACATGATTACATTATGAAACTTGCAATTTATTGTTATCAAACTATAACCACATGATTACATTATGAAACTTGCAATTTATTGTTATCAAACTATAACCACATGATTACATTATGAAACTTGCAATTTATTGTTATCAAACTATAACCACATGATTACATTATGAAACTTGCAATTCATTGTTATCAAACTATAACCACATGATTACATTATGAAACTTGCAATTTATTGTTATCAAACTATAACCACATGATTACATTATGAAACTTGCAATTTATTGTTATCAAACTATAACCACATGATTACATTATGAAACTTGCATTTTATTGTTATCAAACTATAACCACATAATTACATTATGAAACTTGCATTTTATTGTCATCAAACTTGATTCGGTTAAACTTACGATGACCTACTCTTATGCTTCTATCAGCATTTTAGTACCAGATAATGGTTTGTCTGCACATAATAGACATGTTTTACACGCTCTCATTCTTGTAGTGTCTCTTTTGTTCTGAACTGCGTTGGGGCAAGACTCTGTGTGTTGGTGAGGCAGATGTTCAGAGCATGTGTACATCAATTATGTCGCGACTCAAGACTAACAGGATGGAGGCTTCGTGATCCAACTCAGTAATGTCCTTTGCTAGTCACGTGCTGCTTCAGGCGTTGGAATTTTTGAGCGGTTATTAGGCACCTCGGCACATTCAATGAGTGTATGAAGAGGAGGCTAACGCGCCCATCCAAAGATTCAATTCTGTATCCCTAAGTTCTTCTTTTGACCATTTCTAAGACACCTACCCATGTTTTGAGTGAATATGACAATAATAGGATGAGTTATGTATGGTCTAGCAAGTTACTTATTGCTGTGCTCGTCAATCATGACATACACCTTGAATCGTCTGTGTCTTTCTCCCTCTGGGTGCACAGTGACCATGCACATTTTTTAAAAAGATTTGTCAAACAAGTTTTCACAAGAAACCTGTGTGCAATGGGTTGCAGCATTGTTACTCTCCCTCGATGGTCTTGCATGTTTCTTAGAGGGGAAGCTTGCATGACAGGTCCCGGGTGAAGGACAGTGTTGTGATTATCACTTCCATATTCAGCACATTTCAGTTTAAACTTACAGTCACTATGAGTGCGAGAAGAACATCGCAAGGAAATGTGGTGTTGTCTTAGGCTTGTCATTCAGGAAGAGTTTTCTTTATGAAGGGCCAACAACTGCGAAAAGGATTATGCAAATTGTGGATGGGATATCGTTCTTAGATGCAACTTGGATTTGCTGCACCGAAATCTTCTTAGTTGAGTTTTCAAATTGATCGATCCTTTTCTGTTATTCGTGGCAAAACAAAAACAAAAGGCGTTCTTATCTTTTGCTTGCTATTCAATAATTTAAGCAAACATGGAGAATATTGGAAAGAGTACCTGGTGTTTTCGCTTGTAAGCAGTGCCGTGAGACGTCCATTAGTCTTGTAGACTGAGGGGAAAGTTCTCCGCTATTGATCTTGCGCAGTATCCAGGACGGCAAGTCCAGGGAGATCACTGCTATCTTTGGCTGCTTGAAGTTTGGTGAGGAGGTCGCTTAACTGCCTCAGCCGGTAGTAGTCTCGGCTCACTTTTGGGAATCTACTTATTCTCTCAAAGAGGGAGGCTTCGATGGCTTCAGGGGTCCATAATATTTAACCAAACGGTTCCATATCTTTTGCAAGCCCTTCTCTTGATAATTGAGATAAGCCGTTGACTAACAGATAGATTTCTTCAATTGATATCAACTGCAAAGCTGGAGTTTAGAACTGCACGTCTTCAGGCCCTGTAGACATTTGGTTAGTCCAACAACTTCATCATACTGACCTGAGTAATTCCTGTCTGGTGAAGTACTGCACTAAATTTCTTGAATGGTAAGGGAAATTTTCTAACAGGCGACTCCTCTGCTGGCTATTCAAATTTGTTTGGGTATCTGTATGGAAGCGAAGGGATGTATCCATGTTTCTGTTTGGATCGGATGGTAAGGCAGGAAGCTGTGTAGGTTGAGAAGTTGCGGGAGGCATAGCAGGAGTTTGTGCTGGTTGTAAGTAGTTTTGCGTGGTCAACGCAGCAACATACTCTTTTGTGCGTAGCATGGGATCAACAGAAGTTTGATCGACGTGTATATCATATATTTACTAACAGAAGCGTATTCCTCAAAGGTCTAGACTGTGGCTTCTTTAATTGCTATCTCATTTGCAATTATTAGGGCCTCCTTCTTTGATTCTACTTTAACCTTTCCTTACCGTAGTTCATTATTTTTTAAGAAGAGAAGGCTCGCTTTAGTCATTTGAAGCTCTGCTCGGGCGGCTAAGGCCTTTAGTGAAGCTGGGGATGATCTGGGATACGTTCTACTCAAAGTATAGGGAGGTACTTTAATAGTGTTGTGGTTGTAACCTGGGGCTAAAGTCAATGAGGGGTAAAGCGGGTTAATGAACGAAGAGTCTAAGAATGAGAGCACATCTAATTAAGGGGAGTGGTCGAACAGAGAAACCTCGAGGAAGTAACCATGTGAGCTGAGAGAAGACGATGCATTTCGTGGAGATAACTCGTTTTTTACTGTGCTGCCGTCATCATCAAAATTCTAATAGACATCTTGCTTTATTAAAATACGAAAAGTTATTCCTTCGAGGATCAGGTAAAAACCTAATTAGAAGAGGGTGGGTTTCTACTGCCATGAAGAAAAATAATAAAATAAATAAATAAGTAAATATTAAAAATAACGTACTGGTGCACCCTCCGAAGTGCGCTGAAACAATAATGCCACCATTTAGAAAGCCATTCTCAACATGGGGAAAATAGGGCGCCATGTAATAATTCTGTACTTTCACCTAACAATTAAAAAAAGGAATGCAATCATTTATATACATATGAACAACATTATAAATTGCTATTATTTATATAAACATTAACAAATCGAACTGCATTAAAATTATTATTTATCCTAAAATTAAATCTCTGATTAATAAAAGAACAAAGTTATACGGTGATAAAATAATTTATTTTCAACGTATCGGTGTTATTCAACTTGCAAATAGTTAAAAATATAATAGAGAATACATGATATAAAAATTTACGAAACTATTTAAAAATGACAATAAAATTAGAAAACTTAGTGATATTACAATATTGTATATATATATATATATATATATATATATATATATATATATATATATATATATATATATAACAATTAAATTTGAAAGCAAATGCAATAGTTGTAGAGAAGGTTATACGGTGATAAAATAATGGTACTTCCAAATTATTGATGTGACTGGGCCAGCCATAAAATGTGCACTTGCTGTGTCACCGCAGTTATACATGAACCAAAGGTTTTGTGCCGGTCACACATAGGGGACCAAAAAGTTTGCACATTCAAAGAAGAAAAAAAGTGTTGTATCATGGAATTCACATTTTTCTTTTAAGTTTGTTTCCCAGGGTCGATCCTGGTGAGGGCACAAATAAAACAAGTACAGCCACCCGATACTCCTTGGTTAAGATGCAATACGAAGAATATTCACAAGATTCCGCTATGCAGCTTCAGTTGCTCCCACAAAAACATGGTTGAAATGAAGCTGGATGATGATGCAGTTGACCATCCTCTCTCCCTTCTCTCGCTGAAAATCAATCCACTTTATTGTTTTTCTAAAGTTCACTTGCAAGTAATAATAACGATAATCGATGCTGACTCTGGTTGTAGTTTGCGTATGAAATTATTTATGCACAAGAGAAAATAAAAAAATAATTATGTAGTTTTTCACAAGAGAAATAAAAGAGAAAGAATGAAAAATTCGATTATAACTTTTATTTTCTCATAGTTTCGAGAGTCGAAAACTGTTTTTTTAGTTTTAACTGATTCCTTGCTTATGTCAACTTCCTTACCTACACAATCGGCTAGATCCTTTTTAAATAATCACGTTTCATAGAAATATTGTTCAATATTTTCAACTTCTTTTTTCCTTTACAAAGGCAGTTTCATTCAGTTTTGTTTTCATGTACTGGCTTTAATGAATGCCAATTTTATGCACATGGTTCCAAGAAAAAGATTTTATAAATACTAATAATTTCTCATATATAACAGTAAATTTGTTTTAAGAATAACAATGTCATATTTTACATGAATAGAGCTTTCACTGGTGAGTTTTCATGTGTTTGGCCAAACTTGATTTAACAGAACAAGTATATTCACACACCTCACAAGAATATGGCTTTTCCCCAGTGTGAATCCTCATATGTATAACAAGGTTTGATTTTTGAGAAAAAGAATACCCACACACTTCACAAGAATGTGGCTTTTCCCCAGTGTGAGTTCTCATATGTATAACAAGCTTTGATTTTTGAGAAAAAGAATATCCACACACTTCACAAGAATGTGTATTTTCACCAGTGTGAGTCCTCATATGTATAACACGCTTGTATTTTTGAGAAAAAGAATATCCACACACTTCACAAGAATATGGTCTTTCCCCAGTGTGAGTTCTCATATGTATAACAAGCTTGGATTTTTGAGAAAAAGAATATCCACACACTTCACAAGAATGTGGCTTTTCCCCAGTGTGAGTTTTCATATGTATAACTAGATTTGATTTCTCAGAACAAGTATATCCACACACTTCACAAGAATGTGGCTTTTCACCAGTGTGCGTTCTCATATGTTTAACCAACGATGATTTTACAGAACAAGAATATTCACACACTTCACAAGAATATGGCTTTTCACCAGTGTGAGTTCTCATATGATTCAATAAATTTGATTTCACAGAACAAGAATATTCACACACTTCACAAGAATACGGCTTTTCACCAGTGTGAGTTCGCATATGTATAACAAGCTTGGATTTTTGAGTAAAAGAATATCCACACACTTCACAAGAATGTGGCTTTTCCCCAGTGTGAGTTTTCATATGTGTAACCAGCGATGATTTTTGAGAAAAAGAATATCCACACACTTCACAAGAATATGGCTTTTCCCCAGTGTGAGTTCTCATATGTATAACTAGATTTGATTTCTCAGAACAAGTATATCCACACACTTCACAAGAATATGGCTTTTCCCCAGTGTGCATTCTCATATGTATAACCAACGATGATTTTACAGAACAAGAATATCCACACACTTCACAAGAATATGGCTTCTCCCCCATGTGCATTCTCATATGTATAACCAACGATGATTTTACAGAACAAGAATATCCGCACACTTCACAATAATATGGCCTTTTCCCCAGTGTGCGTTCTCATATGTATAACCAACGATGATTTTACAGAACAAGAATATCCACATAATCCACAACAATGTCGCCGTTTCCCAGTGTGAGTTCTCATATCTTTCACTAATATTGATTTTTCAGAACAAGAATACCTACATAATCCACAATAATTTTACCGTTCCCCAGTGTGAGTTCTCATATGTTTCACTAACAATGATTTAGCAGAAGAATATCCACAGACTTCACAAGAATGTGTCTTTTTTACTGCAGACTTTCATCTTTCACTAAAACTGATTTTGAACAACATTATAAAAGGATTTCTGAATAATATGATATTTTTTCCTCGGGTTTTTGTCTAAAGTCACAGATGTTGAAGCAAATTTGAGAACAGACACTTTAAAAAAATTGATAATTTACATTGTGTTTCCTCCGTAGTATGTTTCTTGGTGCTATTGTTTCCTGTATTATACAGAATATAGTCTTTTCCAACGACACATATTTTCTACAATTTGTGATTTAATCTGTTCAAACCTTTTGGTTTCTTTGAACATTAAACACAGATTTCACAAAAAGAATTGATAGTTATTGATATGAAGCAATAATGTCCAATGGAATAATGTTTTAAAAATAAGATGACCTTTCAAAATTCACTGAAACTGTTCAAGTTGAAACATCTGTAAAAAAACAAAAAATACATAAAAGTCATCATTTACGTATTAGTATTTACTACTATTTTTAAATATTGCCAATCTAGATTTTATGAAATTAAATAGAATTTCATATCATTGTCAATTTTGTGAAAAAACAAGAAATGTTGTTTTAAGCATATTTTATTGAATTTTATAGAATTTCATGTGATTGTCATCGTGATGAAAACCAAAAATAAAACTGGTTTTAAGCATCATTTATTGAATTAAATAGAATTCCATATCGTTGTAAGCATATTTTATTGAATTTAATAGAATTTCTTATAAATTATCATCGTAATGAAAAAAACATGGAATTAAATAGAATTTACTATAATTATCATCGTGATGAAAAAACAAAAAAACGTTGTTTTAAGCATATTTTATTGAATTAAATCAAATTTCATATGATTATCAATGTTGTGAAAAAACAAGAAACGTTGTTGAATTGAATAGAATTTCATAAAATTGTCATCGTGAGGAACAACCAGGAAATATTGTTTTATGCATATTTTATTGTATTAAATAGAATTTCCTATTTCATATGATTATCAATCTTGTAAAAAACAAGAAACGTTGTTTTAAGTATATTTTATCGAATTAAACGGAATTTATATCAATGTAAAAAAAACAAGAACCGTTACCGAAGCAAGCCATGACAAACGATATTTGAACTTTTGTTCATTAAATTGTTAGGTGAAAGTACAGATCGGCTCTAATCCTACAAAATCTCAAAATCTAAGCAGAAATCGATACGACTTCTTCCTTCTCTCATTCTCCTGCCACGAAAATTCGAAACTGCGATGGATCGTATGTCTTGTTGACTGCAATTTGGCCATAAAGTGGGTGCGTATTTTACATTAAATTTATATAACAAAGTCTTAAATATTTATAACTACCATGTACTGTTCATAACTTTATGTGCATATGTATATATTAAAAAGTTATTATGTTTTTAAAGCAAATTTTCCCTTCTACAGTTTGCATTTTGGAGACGGAACTCTTTTCGAGATAAGTCGCTGCTATATTCATTTCACTTTTTATCTTTAGATTCAAATGTTAATAACTACATTTTATTTTAGTATTTAATTTATATGTTTATATTCTTATTTTTTTATTTAGTCATAGCGTTTCCCGTCCATAAATGTTGTTTATTATATCTACCAAGTTGATCTTAAAGATAGCATAGACTCAACAATGTTATTTTCTTTACAGATCCTCCTCCATCCTGCTTTCATTTTATTTCGCAATTCTTAAAAACGTCACTACCTGACTTTCGGAAGACCCCCCCCCTCTGGTTTTTCTTTTTTTATCGCAATTTCTTAAAACGTCACTAGCTGCAGTTCAGAATCCGATCACACTTTTCTTTTAACGGTTAATTAAAAAAACGTCTTAGGAACGCTGATGATTTTAAAGCAAATTTCCCTTCATTGCATTTTGGAGACGGAACTCTTTTCGAGATAAGTCAGTGCTATATTCATTTTACTTTTTATCTTTCGATTCAAATGTTAATAACTACATTTTATTTTAGTATTTAATTTATATTTTTATTTTCTGATTGTTTTATTTTATAATAGCGTTTCTCGTCCATAAATGTTGTTTATTATATCGACCTAGTTGATTTCATAAATAACTAGGCAATTGTATTCATTTTTGGTTCATGAGTGGGGAATCTATCACCATACTTTCCATTAAACACGCCAATTGGACTTTTATTAAGTACAATACTTGATTGTTTTAATAGAAAGGAGAGAACGCATTGTGGATGCGTTATCGGTAGCTCCCGTTACTCTGGCTTCTCTTTATTTGTCCCTCAGTCCTCATTTTTTAATGAGTGATTTTTCTGACAAAGGGAACAAAAAAGGGTTTATTCAGGTTGTCAGAGATATCGGAAATTATTTTTTATGTCTATCCTTGCAGCCATGTCACTAGTAAGGGTGCTGGACGTAAACGTTTTATCTGGGCTGACGTTATCTGCCTGATAGTCAGGGACCCGAACCTTGAATTAACCACTAAAAAGAATGTCCTATCAGCAGGTGTAAATTACTGGGGCTGCTGTATTGCCATTTGGTGAATGGATTCTGGACCATGCAGTAGTGTCTGGTGGTGCCTATCGATGCCATGCTAGTGGGTAATTGTCATGGCTTTACCTTATTATGTGCTACAAAAAAGTTTCTTCGATTCTTTTTCTCTCTTAGTTTCCCCTCACTGTCCTGCTCTAGGCAAGTCTGATGACCTAGTCAACATATTCCAAAACTCCATCATGAAAAGTTTCAAGAAAAATACACGATTACACCCGGATCTACAACTTGCAACATAGGCCCCTTAATACCATGTCTCCTACTCCAACATCAAAGGATCTACGTTCTTACCTGCCAGATGTTGAAACCCAATTACAGGAGACTAAACCAGACCTATTATTTCTAAGCGAAACTGTCATTGGACAGACTATTTCCCTAGATGAGTTCGTAATTAAAGAAAACTCAAATTTAACTTCCAAATCTAACCCCTAATATCGCAATGGGCATGGAATATGTGCCTATATTAAAGATGGCTTTCCATGTGGTAGGGACATCCTAACTTACTCTATATGTGCTTCCTCTGCATTCCATGTTTAAAAAGGATGCGTCCTCTATAGTATCAGACATGATGGAATGGTTAATTGTAGGTATAAACCGTTTCATACCATCGAAAAGGTTCCAGCAAAAACCCAATAGCCAGCCATGGTTTTCTCCAGAATGTGCTGCTGCTATTGCGCACAGAAAACACGTTTCCATTGCTTCCAAAGTAACAGATGTATGGAGACCAAAGCCGCTTTCAGGACTGCCAGCAACCATTGTAAGAAAGTACTAAAGAACGCAACAGAGTTGTATGCTCAGTCCGTCAACTCCAAAGTAGCTGAGCAGCGGCTTGATTCCCACCTATCTTGGCAAATATCAAACAGAATCCTGAACAGAAGCGTGTGCTCCATTCCAACTATCATCAATGGACCTGAGGTAATCTCGTCAGCATCAGACAAAGCCGAACTCTTTGCCAAGAGCTTTGCAGCTAATTCTACCTTTTGCGACCAAGGACGCCAACCCCCAATATTTCCTCCTGTATCATAAACACTCAAATATCTGTACGTGATGTTACCAAGCTAATAAAAAACCTTGATTCCAGTAAAGCAACCGGCCCTGGTGGTATATTATAGTACTCAAAAATGGTAATTATAGTACTCAAAAAACTTCAACCAGAACTAGCGCTCATACTTACAAAACTGTTTAAACGTCATCTTAACGATAATTGCTTCCCATCACTCTGGAAAATCTCATCAGTATGCCCTGTATTTAAGAATTCAGGTGATCGCTCACCCCCCTCTCAGTACAGGACAATTAGTCTCCTGTGCATCATGAGTACGTTGCTAGAATCTGTGTTAAATAGAGAAGTAATCAACCATCTCAGTGAAAATAACCTTTTTAGTGGCACACAATATGGTTTCCGTTCTGCTAGATGTGCTTACAGTTATATCTCATAGGATTAGTGAATCTCTTGACGAAGATAACCTTTCTAGGGCAATTGCTCTTGAGATATTAAATACCTTTTATAAGGTATGGCATAAAGGTTTATTTCACAAGATCTCCAGCTATGGTATAGCTAGAAATGTATTCTCAATTATTAAATAATTTGTCTCTGATAGGTTCATAAGAGTAGTAGTTGATGGGCAAAAATCAGAAACTCACAGTATAAATGCTGGAGTCCCCCAGGAGTCCATCCTGGGCCCAACTCTTTTCCTGATCTACATTCCAAATCACATCCTTACATCATTTGTAGACATTTATGCTGATGACCCTACCATCTATGGTAGCACATCTAAGACAGTAAACGACCAAGTTCTCTCCGATTCTCTCTCCTCTGATCTTGAGCATGTGGGACAATGGAGAAAGGAGTGGCTGGTTACTTTTAATGCATCTAAAACCAAACTTCTATCGTTAGATCATCAACGTTCTGATCCCCATCTGACATCAATTGAAATAAATGGCTCTTGTCTCGGGGAGGCCTCAAGTTTTGACAAGCTTCTGGGCTTGACCTTTACTCCTGATCTTAAATGGAACACATACATCAAATCTGTTGCTAAGGCTGCTGGAAAAATGGTGTGATCCTTCTATCGATCCAGTAGATATCTCACTACTGATGCAATTCTCTATCTATAAAAGAGCCAGGTACGTCCAAGTTTGTCTCTGATGTATCGTTATTTTCATGAAAAGTGTTCGACTGAGCTTCAATCTATGGTTCTCCCTCGCCAAACTTTCACAAGAAACACTCGTCTAGCTGAAAACATTATCAATAATTCCCCCCACTCTTTATCTGTGCCTAAACCTAAACGTAGATTCCATGAACAAGGCTTCTTTCTTAGAACTGTACGTCTGTGGAAGTGTCTTCCAATTTTCTGCTTTCCAGCTGACTACAATATGGTTGTCTTCAACTCCAACGTAAACAAGTTCTAGATGAGCCATTCCACTTAAGCTAACAAATTTTCCGAATTTCGATTACTAACGATTACTATATTGTCCAATTGACTACTGTACACTCTTAACCCTTATCCTTGAATGGTCTCTGGTCATTGATAAGTGGTTATGCCTATGTAAAAAAAGGCTTCACTAACTACCATAGAGAAACGTTACTACAGACATCAGAAATTTTTTAATTTTAACCTTAATTTTGACCCTTTAACATTTATTTTTTGTGTGCTCAAATCAAAGGAAAATGTTTTACCTACGTCCAAGTAACCAACATCTAAAATTTCAAGTGTTTAGACCCAAAATTGGCGGAGGAATTTGGTAGAGCTAGCAAAAGTTAACTCTTTCAACTCTGACTTCTTGGCAGCGAAATTTTCGCCCAAAAGCTGATTAAAAAAATTTCTGCATATCTGAATACTCTTTATGTAAAATATCAAATGTTTTCACCCAAAATTGGCTTAATAGTTTCCTAGAGGTCGCAAAGGTAAACTCTTTTTACGTTTGACCCCTTCGCAGCCAACGTTTCGGCTAATAAAAATATTAAAAGCTTGCTCTATGTCTGAATTCGTTGAACTTTGACCTCTTAACAGCAGAATTTATGGGAGAAACCCGATTAAAAAGATTTTCCCAAATCTCAATACCCCGAATGTCAAATTTCAAGTATGTAGAAAATTGACAGAGTTATTTGGAAGGGAAATGTACACACGCAAACATTTTCACTTTCATAGATTTTTGTTTTTTTATTCAATTTTTCGGAATATTTTTAATGGCTTTTCAAACGTAGGGGCAAATAAAAAGTAGTTTTTTTTAGCAGTAAAACTTCGCTGGTTTCGATAATAAATATTTACCGATTATTTTTTTATATATCAACTTTCTGTTAATTGGTGATGGCCAATAAATGAGTGCTCAGTTTATGTAAACTTTATAAAAGAAAATTATTCTTATTCTAAAACCTAAAATACTGAACAAAAAAATAAAAATTCAAACGGAATTCTCTAGCGACATAATTTTTGTGGATAGAAAACTTTTTTTTACTATAAAACAAAAGAAAACAATTTAATACACAAAAAAAACAACAAAAAACAAAACAGGTTTGTGCTTCGTTGTCTAACAATTCAACCAACTTCGAATTTAATTATTTTGTTTATACTAAATATTATTATATTCTCAGAAATCACACAAGTTTTACTTAAATAAACACATTTTTGACAAAAATCTAAATGTCAGATTGAATAATATACTATTAGAGATATTTTTTTTTAATCGGAGATTCATATATTTTTTTTATTAACCTTTGTTATAAAGCATGGCGAAATCAATATTTTCTATTGGATTGCAATAAAAAATAAACGTTTTTTTGTGTGTGTTTAAATTATTTTAAGAATAAATATTTAAGAGGGGATTGCAAAAAAAAAACATTTTAGATTATTTAAAAAGTTATTCTATGAGTTTTTTAAAGCGTAAAAAAATAACTTATTTATTTTATTGGATTGCAATAAAAATAAACTTATTTTAATATTTAAGATTATTTTAAAGATATTGAATGATATTTTTTTAAAAATTAAATATAAAAAAGGGAAACTTACCTTCCATTCCAGAAATTCAATACGAAAAAAAGTCGTTTTTTCTTTTGTGTTCAAAACACAAAATTTGTTTTGTTTGTTACAATTTCTTTAGTAAATTGATACAACTTTAGTTTTGTGTGTCCAATTCATTAAGAAATAAAATATATGAAAACATAAAAGATGAAAAATTAAAAGATGAAAAATACGATTTAAACGTGTAATTATTTAAAGAGAAAACCAACTGATAACAAAGAACTTAAGACCGGTGTAATCATTATTTTGTTCCTCATGTTAAATGGTCCGTTCATTAGTTGTCGAATTGTTTTCTTATCAAGTCTAGATTTAAATGTGTCAGCACTGTTTCATTGTGCATGGGGAGACAACTCTCGTTTACTAAAAGATTCGTTCGTTTTTTTTCATCTCATAATTTAGGACGCTCAATACAGCGATATTTTTTATTAAATCAAAACATAAAAAAAGAAAGCTGCGACGATTTTTTAATATAACGAAGTTGATAACTTAAATAATACAAAATGTAGTCTTTACGCGGCTATTAAAATAATCGTTTTGTTTTCATATCATAATTAATTACGACGCTAAAACCAACGAACCAATGATATTTTCATAAGATGAAAACATTTAAAAAAGAAGGTGCGGCAACTTTTTTTTTCTCATTTAAAAGTAAATGTTATGATATTGTTTTTAAAACATTAGTCTTTAACCTTAAAATACAAAGAATGAAACTATTTAATGAAGCTAGGATTACACTTTTAAAGCTGCGACTTTGTTTTTACATTAACAAAACTTATAAAAAATACTACAAAGAATAAAACTCTTTAATGAAACAAGGGTGAAACTTTTAAAGCTGCGGCGACTTTTTTTTTTTTACTGTAACAAATCTTATGATATTAATAGCACCAACGTCTAGTTTTTAACATTAGAAAACATGAAAATGCTACGATAGTTGTAGAGGAATTGTAAACGGTAATCTGGAAGAAAGAGAGAGCGTGTTTCCTCCGTTTTACTATAGGTGGCATTAGTGTCTGTCCACCCAGTTACGGAAGCACAACATGTATATAATAGCACCCTAGAAATAAAAATAAACGTTTTTGTTATCGTATGTATGTGGTCAGATGCCTTTCCGGGGATAAGGCAGGTTTCAACAATAATTCACAGGAGAACAGTTTATGTCAGAGACGAGACGTCGAAGTGTAGCGAGTTGTTAGACGAACTCGACTCTTCATATGAAGAGGGTATTTAAGGTAAACAAGGAGGTCACGTGATGTGACGGAATCCTTTTATTTCCTTCTTTCCTCTTCCTCCGTGTTGTACAGGTATGATCCGAATTTACGCACTTGTTTGAGCTAATTTATAATATATAATTTTCTTCCAAGAACTTCGGACGTCTTCGGATCCATGACGGACGACGCGTATAAGTAATTTCCTCAGGAGTTACTTCCAGGGGGGTTTCTTCGGTTGGATCTTTATGGTCTATACTGTTATCTTGTGTGTTTTCTGTGTCACTGTGCTTGGCAGAGTCCGATTGTTCATCTATTGATGATTCGGATTCGACATGTATGGGACCAACTATTTCGTATTCACTTTCGGTATTGTTTTGATCAATGGTGTGGTAGTTAGGGTGTTGTTCAACTTTGATAATGTCAGACTTCTTCACTTTATATCTTTTTCCCCGAAATTGTTTATCTGTAAACTTTTGTACAGTACAATACTGATCTTCAACTTCAATCACCATATATTTGTTGCGAGCATTGGTTTTAACTCTATCTTGGTATAGATAGACGATCTCTCCAACTTTAGTATCGGGTTTTATTTCGGTAATTCTGCCTCGGCCCTTATATTTAGCTGAGGATTCATGTCTATTTAATCTATTTCGGTGTTTCTCTTCAATCAGGCTTTTGTATTCTATTGGTAGTTTTTCTCCTGTGATTTGGTCTCTCATTGTCCAAATTTCTAGTGAAGAGTAGCCATTTTCTCTGAATCTGCTGTTCATATTGGAAATTATTATGGCCAATTCAGTGTCTGTTATTTTGCCACCATTTGGTTTCAATTTGCATAGTTCTGTATGGAATTCTGATATTGAACGTTCACTAATAGGGTTTTTGTTAATGTTCTTTATTTCTCCAACCTCTATTTTGATATGGAACGATTCCAGTGAACTATCGGTGAGTATGGCTTGAAATCCCGAAGCGCCATCGACCCTGATTTTTACTTCATCTCCTGACGGGGGACGGAATCTTGATATGGTGGTGATTAGGCCATCCTTAAGAGATTGACTGCTCTCCGATAGTAATAATGTTGCCTGTGTCAAGGAAGAAACATTTTCTCGAACTAATAATATCAGTTGTCCTTCACGTTTGATGACATCACTAGCGTACCAGCTCCCAATTTTGTCAGGTGGTTTTGTTGACGATTGATTTTTGAACTGACTTGGTACCTGCTTTAGTGATACGCAAGTGTGGCAACTATCTACGGTGCGATTGATGGCTTTATCTGTATCCAGTGCATAGAATCCCATATTAAAGATTTGTTTTAACTGATGTTTACTGGCGTGTTGGAGTTGTAAATGTAGAGCGACCAAAAGTCCATCTAATACCCCTAGGGGAATGACGATTCTTTGTCTAGCAGGCCGTAAGGCTTCTTCCCGCATAACTATGATTAACCCATCTGCAGGGGCTGATGAGAGTTTACAATGTTGTAAATACCTTTTAATTGTGGTTAACCCTTTCTTCTTTTTAGATGGAGTTCTGCCATCGCGTAGTAGCCGATATACTTGTTGTAAGTCTGGACAGTCTTGTTGAGCTTGAATCCACGTATTGCGAGTCATGTATGGGATAGGACAGTGACCAGCTAGTATGTCTTTTACGGTGACTTCTCTAACCACGGATTCCTCTAGGGCACTGATGAATTTACAGATTTGGCATTTTCCTTCGCAATGGATAGGATTTCGGCTGGTGTAATCCGATATATTATTTTTACCTGGTAAATGGGATAATTTGACAGGATATCGAGATATGACACTGAGGAACGTCGTGACTCTGGAGCTTGCGGAGAATGCGCCGCGTTGGAGTTTTTCATATGCTTGTACACAGGGTCGGCTATCCGTGAGTACTTCGGTGATGTTTTCTGATTGAATTATATATGGGCTGAAGTGTTTGATAGCCGACGCTATGCCCAGAGCTTCCAACTCACAAGCTAGCCAACCTGCTTGGTTGGATGTTTTACGAGCGTTGAATAGACCTGCGAGGTGGGGTTTGTTTCCTCTTAATACGAAAAGGGATGCCGCTAAGCGGGCAGAGGTTGTAGCTGCGTCCGTGATTATCTGTAGTTGGTCCTCTCTTCTAGGTAAGGTTAGGATTTTGGCTTGTTTAAGGAGTTCTTTGGCTTTGAGGAATGTGTCTTCCAGATCTGATGTCCATTTGATTCTGTCGTTTGACGAGTCCATTGCGCAGACTTTATCTAGAGGTGCTAAAAAAATCTGAATGTTTAGGTATAACTTTACTTAGGAATTTGTAAGCTCCTATGAATGATCTCATTTCTTTGATGGTTTCAGGGAGATTGCAGGCAGCCAAGGTATTTAGACGATGACTTGTAGCTTTGAGGGTTCCATTGGTCCATCGCCAACCCAGAATTTCTGTCGATGTTGGACAGCAAACCGTTTTAGATAGGGATAACTTCAAGTTATTCTTATGTAGTGTTTGTAATACTTCTTCCCATACGTTGTTAAGTTCCCGGGGTGTGTTGGCCCCGACATGTAGGTCATCAGTCAATTTTACCACCGATCCTTTTATCATTAGATCGCCTAGGACTTTGGACATTAATTGTTCTAAAGCTGATTCAGAGCCTGGAAGACCCATCACCGCTCTGGTATAAACATATACACCACGGAATGGTGTACAGATGCCGACATATTTCATTGATGATTTGGCCAAGGGTATTTGAAAGTATGCTTGACTTAAGTCAGTTTTAATTAAGAATTTAAACTGAGCAATATGTCTTATGATGTCATCTACTTTGGGCATGAGAGCAGGTTGTGGTTTGGTGTACTGGCTCAGTTCAGTGAATGCAGTCACTAACCGAAAGCCTCCTGAAGGTTTGGTAACAAGGAATGAAGGGTTTACATATTCCGCTGTGATGTTTATGTCTTCTGGGCGTACGAAGACACCTTGTTCGTATAGTTCATGAATCTTGGATTGGAGTCGCTCTAGATTTGTCCGGTTATATAATGGAATGCGTCCCTTTCTTTGTGGTGGTAGAGATATGGCAATATTAATCCTGTGTTGGAAATTTCCTGATCTTCCATTGTAGCATCCGATTACCGGTGAAAATACCTGATTATATTTCTTATTTGTCGTGAAGAAGATGGTCTTTTCTTCCTGGCTAAGGATGTTCGAGGGGTCCACAGAAATTTCTGCTGACCTGTCCGTTTGTTTGGAATCATTGGTAAGAATTATTGGAGTCGGTTTCAAAGTATCACTGGATAGTAATAATTGGGTCGTGTGGCGTATCTGACATACTTGCTCATGGCGTTTGATGAGTATGGGTATGGTGGACTTGTTGGTGAGCGTTATTATATCATGATCCGGTTTCACTAGCTCACATTGGATCCATTCATCCTGATTGTTATTGCATCTAGGTTCTACTGAAACTATTTTATCCTGGTATTCAGGTGGTATCGATAAGGCAACGCTGGAACCAGGTAGTAGGCAGGTCTGTTGTGGGACGCGCAATATAGTTGCTGCTTTAACATTAGCGTGTCTTTTTATATTGAGGTATTTGAAATCACAACGATCACCGAGGTAAACGTGGTTGGTGTTTGCGCGAAGGTAAACGTCATTCCTGTCCATAAATGGCATGCCACCCAGAATGGCACAGTTCAGGTCCTTAACTACAAGTCCGTCGAAGCGAAAGCAGTGGGCTTGATTTGTGATTGGACACCTTCTCGAAACATTGAAGTGTACTTCCCCTTCTATTTTCATTGGGGAGACACCGTCCGCCATGTTAGCTTTGTGGATGGTGGGCAGGATATTTAGTTTTAGACGTCTCGCCTCGCTTTTCCTAATTAAATTAGTTTCCGCACCGGTGTCCAGTATAATGATCGAGTTTTCTTTGTTTGTTTCTACTTCCATACACGGTGATGATACAATATCTACCTTGTTGATTTTGGGGTTCTGAGGTTGTTTAACTTGGACCATCCTACTGTTGGGTTCGTGGTACTCGAAGTCTTCGTCTTCTTCAGATTCCGATAAGATTTCAATATCAGTAATTTTAGATCGAAGAAATCTTCTATCTGATGTTGGCATAAAAGGGCAGTTTTGGAAGTAGTGAGTCTCTGCACCTGGTCTGTTTGCTGCATCGCAGAGGCAACATTTCGGTCTTTTTGTCAGGCGACCTCTCTGGTTTCCAGATCTTCTACTTCTGTTGATGGAAGAGTATGCTATATTCCCTTCTCTGTCCCCTATTTCTTGTAATAGGGATGGTATAGCATCACTGATCTCCGCCCTAATAGAATATAGAGTGGAGTCCCTTAGAGTGATCGCGAATCTTTGTTTAACAATGGATGGTAGTTCTCGATGGATTGCATCAAGCCAGATCATCACCGTGATGTTCTGTAATGTAGGGGTTAGGCATTCATTGTTTTCTAATTTTGATCCGCAATGTTTAATGGCTGAAGATTTTGTAATCAAGCTGTCTTCCATAAATGAGTAGCATCTTTCCCAGAGAACCTCTCTTGTTTCATTGGCGCCACATTTAAATTTAAACATGTTCATTATGGTCGTACCGGATTTACGACAATCATAGTATTGACGGAGTCTATCAAAGATTTCGTCAATACTGTGCGCCTCTTCTTTTACGAAGGTACTACTAACAACAGGGGCATGGATGCTTATAAAGCCGAGTAGTACTTTTAGGTTAATGGCTTTTTTCCGCCGAGAATCTTTTCCCATTAACCTCTTGTTCATCGGTTATGAAGCCTCTGTGGGGGATGCCACTTGCGACACTGCACCAGGTTTTAAGGTCCTCCAAATAGCGTTCGAATTTATCTTCATTTGAGATATGGTATAATAACTGCTCACACCAGGCTTCGAGCGAGCCTCTTGATTCGTGTTCAGTGAGGATTCTTTGTTTAGTGCTGAAGGCAGACATCCTTTTATTTTAATTTTAATTTAAAATTTTCCAAATTAATCACCGTGAAATTGAACAAGTTGAAAAAATAGCCCTAGAAAACTTTAATCAAAGATCAGGGTGGAGACTTTTTTTTTTTTTACTCACTCAAAGATGTGTTGTTATAAGAACAACAACATATAATTAAATCGACTATTGTAAAAATTTAATTTCTTTTAGGAAAAATAAACGAAAAATAAAAGTTCAAATTTCTAATAATCTTTGCTGTAATATGAGTGAGAGTAAAAATTGTTTTTGTTTTTTTTTGTTGTTGTTCTTACTTTCGTCCTTTCAATAGTTTAAAAGTTTAGTAAAGAAAACTTTTGAATTAACAAATGGCATCCGTTATTTTCTATCAATATCTGAAAGAAAATAAAAGTGAAGAAACAGTCTGATTAAATTAATTCTTTAAGCTTTAAGGTAAGATTCGTTTGGCAAGAACATACGTATGTATGTTATGTTACTAATAGAAATGTGGTGTGTGTTTTTTTTTGTTTTTTTTTGTAGAAATGTCAAGGGGGGAAAAGTGTAAAAATTCAATTTCTTTTAGAAAAAATAAACGAAAATAAAAGTTCAGATTTCTAATAATCTTTGCTGTAATATGAGTGAGAGTAAAAATTGTTTTTTTTTTTGTTACTTTCGTCCTTTCAATAGTTTAAAAGTTTAGCAAAGAAACTTTTGAATTAACAAATGGCATCCGTTATTTTCTATCAATATCTGAAAGAAAATAAAAGTGAAGAAACAGTCTGATTAAATTAATTCTTTAAGCTTTAAGGTAAGATTCGTGCGACAAGAACATACGTATGTATGTTATGTTACTAATAGAAATGTGGTGTGTTTTTTTTTTTTTTTTTTTTTTTTTTTTTTTGTAGAAAGTCTTACCGTACACCGACCCCTAGTCAATGGGCACTTATTTGCTTCCGTTTGTAAAACGTATTATTGAGGGAGGCTGAATTCTTTTGAATTTTTGGCCGCTGCCACCACGTATGTATGTGGTCAGATGCCTTTCCGGGGATAAGGCAGGTTTCAACAATAATTCACAGGAGAACAGTTTATGTCAGAGACGAGACGTCGAAGTGTAGCGAGTTGTTAGACGAACTCGACTCTTCATATGAAGAGGGTATTTAAGGTAAACAAGGAGGTCACGTGATGTGACGTTATTTTAATTTTTAACGTTTTTTTTCCAAACATATTTAAGTTTGTTTCTTTTTTCAAACATATTTACGTTTTTTTTGTTTTTGCAAACATATTTAAGTTTTATTTTTCCAAACATGCTTACGTTTTTTTTTTGTTGTTTTTGCAAACATATTTACGTTTTGTTGCTTGTTTATTTTCAAACATTTACGTTTTTTTTTCGTTTTTCATATTCATTTTTTGTTTTTGTTTTTTTTTGTTGTTGTTTGTTTTGGAAACATTTACGTTTCTTTTCTTTCTTTCCAAACGCATTTACGTCTTTTTTTTTTTTTTTTTTTGCAAACATATTTTTTTGTTTTTGTTATTTTTTTTCAAATATAGTTTTTTTTTTAAATTTTTTTTATTTTTGTAAACATGCGCAATCTATTACGATCTTTGTCGCCAATTAACCCTTGCAAAGCCATATAACGGATGCAATTGTTGATAACATTTTACCTCTAACATGTGTTTTCTTGAGTATCTCTTAAAGGATGTTCTCTTAGAAATGTAATAAACAGAAACGTAAATGTTTGAAAATAAACAAGCAACAAAACGTAAATGTGTGGAAAAATAAAACTTAAATATGTTTGCAAAAAGAAAAAAAATGTAAACATATTTTTAAAAAAATAAAACTTTAATATGTTTGCAAACAAAATAAAACATGTTTAAAATTAAAATATAGTAAACATTTATTTTTATTTCAAGAGTGCCATTATATACATTTTGTGCTTCCGTAATATTTACGTTTTGTTGCTTGTTTATTTTCAAACATATACGTTTTTTTTTTGTTTTTGCAAACATATTTAAGTTTTATTTTTCAAGCACATTTACGTTTTGTTGCTTGTTTATTTTAAAACATTTACGTTTTTTTTTCGTTTTTCATATTTATTTTTGTTTGTTTGTTTGTGTTGGAAACATTTACGTTTCTTTTTTTCCAAACACATTTACGTTTTTTCTTTCTTTTTTTTTGCAAGCATATTTTTTTGTTTTTGTTATTTTTTTTTCAAATATAGTTTTTTTTTTATTTTGTAAACATGCACAATCTATTACGATCTTTGCCGCAAATTGACCCTTTCAAACCCACACAATGGTTGCAATTGTTGATACCATTTTACCTCTAAGTGACATGTGTTTTCTTGAGTATTCCTTAAAGGATGTTCTCTTAGAAACGTAATAAAAAAAACGTAAATGTGGAAAAATAAAACTTAAGTATGTTTGCAAAAACAAAAAAAAAAAATGTAAATATGTTTGAAAAAAAGAAATAAAACTTAAATATGTTTGCAAAAAAGAATGTAAATATATTTTTAAAAAAATAAAACTTAAATATGTTTGCAAAAAAAATAAAACATGTTTAAAATTAAAATATAACAAAAACATTTATTTTTATTTCAAGAGTGCCATTATATACATTTTGTGCTTCCGTAATATTACGTTTTATTGCTTGTTTATTTTCAAACATATACGTTTTGTTTTTGTTTTTGCAAACATATTTAAGTTTTATTTTTCCAAACATATTTACGTTTTTTTTTTGTTTTTTTTTTGTAAACATATTTTAGTTTTTTTTTAATTTTTTCAAACATATTGACGTTTTTTTTGTTTTTGTAAACATATTTAAGTTGTTTTTTTTTTCCAAACATATTTACGTTTTGTTGTTTGTTTATTTTCTTTACGTTCTTTTTTCGTTTTTCATATGTATTTTTTTTTGTTTGTTTGTTTTGGAAACATTTACGTTTCTTTTTTTTTCCAAACACATTTACGTTTTTTCTTTTTCTTTTTTTTTGCAAGCATATTTTTTGTTTTTGTTATTTTTTTTTTCAAATATAGTTTTTTTTTTATTTTGTAAACATGCACAATCTATTACGATCTTTGCCGCAAATTAACCCTTGCAAACCCACACAATGGTTGCAATTGTTGATACCATTTTACCTCTAAGTGACATGTGTTTTCTTGAGCATTCTTTAAAGGATGTTCTCTTAGAAACGTAATAAAAAAAAAACGTAAATGTGGAAAAATTAAACTTAAGTATGTTTGCAAAAACAAAAAAAAAACAAAAAAATGTAAATATGTTTGAAAAAAAGAAATAAAACTTGCAAAAAAAAAACAACAAAAAACATGTTTAAAATTAAAATATAAAAAAAATATTTATTTTTATTTCAAGGGTGCCATTATATACATTTTGTGCTTCCGTAACTGAGTGGACAGACAGTAACGCCACATATAGTCAAACGGAGGAAACAAGCTCTCTCGTTCTTACATATTACCTTGTAAACAAAGTTGATAACCTTAATTATACAAAATATAGTCTTTACGCGAGTATTAAGAGAATGGTTTCTAATTTCATATCATAATTTACGACAACGAATCAACGATATTGTCATTAGATGAAAACATTTACAAAATTAACTTTAAAATACAAAGAATAAAACGATTTAATAACTTTAAAAAAAATTCAAATATAAATGTTCTGATAATGCTTTTAAAAAATTAGTCTTTAACCTAAAAAAAATAGAAAGAATGAAACTATTTAATTTTTTAATTAAAATGTAAATGTAATAAGTTTTTTTTTTAAATATTTGTCTGTAACCTTAAAAAATAGAAAGAATGAAACTATTTAATTTTTTAATTAAAATGTAAATGTAATAAGGTTTTTTTTAAATATTTGTCTGTACCTTAAAAAATAGAAAGAATGAAACTATTTAATTTTTTAATTAAAATGTAAATGTAATAAGGTTTTTTTAAATATTTGTCTGTAACCTTAAAAAATAGAAAGAATGAAACTATTTAATTTTTTAATTAAAATGTAAATGTAATAAGTTTTTTTTTAATATTTGTCTGTAACCTTAAAAAATAGAAAGAAAGAATGAAACTAATAACTCTTTTTAAAATTAAAAAGTAAAATTTAGAAAAAGCGTCAACTCAAATTAGAAAAAATATTTTTCTTGTAGATTTCAGTGTGTTGAAAAAGTATCTGAAAACCGTATCCGTCTTAAATTAATAGTTTCGGAAATATTAATATTTTTTTAGGGGATTATTTTCTTTGTAAAATCAGCTATAATGGTGTAAGTCGCCTGATTACGCATGCCAACGGATCAAAGAGAAATCACATTTATATTTTTAAATTATCATTTTATTAGTTTCCGTAAGTAAAAAGTAAATATCCCAACGCATCATTTTATTTGTTTACGCAATTTCGGTTCTTGCGTTCGCGTGCGCACGAGCTTAAAGTGACTTGTCATGTTGCGGAGGAATTTTTAGCGGACATTTAAAATAAGTTTTTAAATGGGGTTAATTTTTTGTGTGTTAAAAAGCAAGTTTTCATGAGCGGTTTACAAAAACATAATTTTCCGTAATGTGCCGCCACCCCCCTCCACCCCGCCGATGAAAACACATAATTTTTCTGAAATCAGTACTCTGCTCGATAAATGTTGGCACCTTACCTACGGAAAAACGGGTAATTAAATTGCAGAAGCACTTGTCAAGCTATACAAGTTCTATAATTGAATCCCCCCTAAAAAAACAATGAAAAACGTAAAAATGTTTTTGTAAAGCGGGGATAGCTTGCTCTGCAGGGATTTTAGATAGTTCGCAGGCAGAGGAAGTACAGCCAGTCGATAAAGGATGAGCGGAAAGATGTAGCTGGCGCACTCCTATGTTCTGCCCTTCAAAGATTATTATGACTTTGATCTTTGACTTTATTTACAACCACTTCTTTTAGAGCTGCAGACCTTGTTCGAACCAATGTCGGGGATATAAAGGCACCCTCCTGACCCTAAACTGCAGACCTGTCGACTTGCTGTGGTTGATTATGGGTCCCTGTGTTCTTTTCGTAGCTTGATGTATTGAAAGCATGACGGTGATTTCAATTGGCCTCCTTACAAAACAACGTAAAGCAGATCAAGAGATGGCAAAGGATTTCGAACGCGTTCTGTTTACCGCTACCACTGCCGTCGTCATGTGGTACAGTATGGAGATCTATGCAGAAGCCCTATTTGAACCCGGCGGTTTCTAAAATAGATCCCAGCTTTGATCTGATCCAAATTGATCAGGGCGGCATCTGTGTCATCTTTCATTCCTCCTCCTAAAATCGTACGGATCAGGTGAAAGTTATTTTGAAGCGATCTCCTCTTCACAGCATAGTTCTACTCTGGTGCGATAAAGTCGCTGATAACAATCTGCAGATGATTCTTTAGTTCTGTGTTTAACAGTTATGGACCTGTAATCATGTAATTCTTTACTTACATGCCTATCCGTTTTCCTCAGGAGTTTGATTACTCCCTTTGGTGACTTGACCTGGGATGGTACCCGTGCCAAACCAATTCTGGAACACATTCGTCAGAATGGGTATCAACATGGTCGACCGACCTGCTCAGAGCATTCAAAACCTCCCGGTTTATAATCCTGCCCTTACAAATAGCCACTCTAGTCGCCGGTTTGAATTATAGAAGTTTTTGTTTTGAATTTATGTTGTTGATCTGTAAACGATCTTCACATTAAATATTCATGTAAAATTTAAGTTCGTTGTGGAAATGTTGGGCATATGTTAAAATAATAGTATTTTTTGTTATGAATTGTTGTTATTGGTGAATGAATCTGGGATGGTACCCTCGTCAAACCAATTCTGGAACACATCCGTCAGAATCAATATCACCATGTGCGACAGCCTCAAATACAATTACTAAGGCAGACTATCAAGTCCTAGTGATTTGCTGCAACCGACCTGCTTCAGCGCAGTCCAAACCATTCCGGTTTATAACCCTGCCCTTGCAACTAGCCGCTCTAGTTGCCGGTTTGAATTCTAGTAGTTTTTGTTGTGAATGCATGTTGTTGATAAGTAAACGACCTTAACATTACATATTAATTAAGTTTCGTTCAGAATTGATGTCTTTTGTGAAAATGTTGATAAGTTTAAATAATAGTATTGCTATTGTTAATATATAAACGATCTTAACATTACATATTAATTAAGTTTCGTTCCGAATTGTTGCCTTTTGTGAAAATGTTGATAAGTTTAAATAATAGTATTGCTATTCATATTGTTAATATGTAAACGACCTTAACATTAAATATTACTGTAAAATATAACGTCGTTGTGGAAATGTTTATATGTTTAAATTATAGTAACTTTTGTTATGAATTGTTGTTATTGGTGACCGAAAAAATATTGGCTAGAGTTATGTTGATGGGACTTTAGTATATTATTAAGATCTGTCGATGGTGATTATGTAAGTGTGATATAAAAACGGTGGCGAACACAACAAAAAGGTTATACTTACTTGGCACAGGCTAGTAGAGTGTAGAATACTACACTTAAGTTAATTTGTCCTTAGTAAATGTGGACTCTTCTATACTAAGACAATTTTATTTGTGCATCTTCAAGAATACCCTTTTTGGGGGAGTTGGTTTTCACCCACAATAAAAACCACCTTGTGTCACATTTTGTTTTTCGTGAGAAAGCAAATAAATATTGATACTTATCTAGCATAGGGGTAAACGGTGGTCATTAAGGTCGTTCCCTCCAAGATAAGGCGCTGCAATTGCCCTGCGGTTCGGTCGATCTTTGTGATTGTCTCAAATGTGGATGATTCTGATGCGCTATTTCTGTGTGTGTGGCTTGCGTATGCGCTCACACTGATAATGCAATAAACATTAAAAATCCTTCCCCACTCCGTTTTCTGAGCAGAAAACCACTGATATGTGTAAGGACTTTCCGTTCCTTCCCCTCCCCCTCAATCACCTGTCTCTATACACGCCACAAAACAAGCCGTTTCTCTCGACCAGTTTATTATCCTCTTCAGTTATTACGTTCTGGTGGTATCTAATCTGCATGTCCATAACACCAACATTTGCCCTAAACATCTCTTAAGCATAAGAAATCCACCCAACTCTCACCCACAACTACTAAAACTGTCTGCTTCCGATATAGAGCTAACAACCTACCAACCAAAATTCGTGTGTATTAGTTGACAACCAGTCATACCCCGGAAATTGGACATCTAAGCCAAGTTGAACGATGCGCTCAGACTTATTTGGTTGCCAAAATAATTATTTCCTGAAAGGCGGATGTTGGGGTTTACCCGTGAAATACCCAATTCTCTTAAAACTAAATTGTGAAGGGATTAGCTGGCGATGGATCTGGCAAATAGATGCTTTATTAAAAGGAAGAAGGGGTTATATATTTGATTTTCCAGAAAAAAATAGGGAAAGAGTGATTAATAGGAATATAAATGTGTAGTATTTGTTTGTTTGTTACAATACATTGGTCCCTCCTTCCTCCTTCTTCTTCTCTCTCCTATATCTCTCCATAACTCTTCTTCTATTTTCTATAAAACTGAGTGTACTTTTAACTCTCCAAATATCTGTTACTTTTTTCTTCCTCCCTCTTTAATCTGTTATCTCTATTTATTTCTCTTTGTCTTAATATCTCTGTACCTATCCCCCTCTCTCACTCTTGTTATCTCTATCCTTCTACTTCCACTCTACAACGCTCCATCTTTCCCTTTCATTTTCCCCAATCGACCGTCTCTGCATAATTAGTAAAACGAAAGCATGACAATTTTGAAAATAAACCTGCTAATTTTTCCATAAACATTTTTAATGGGAAAAAAGAAAAAAAATGGCACACAGAATAGAGAAAAAATAATTGTCTCAGTCTTTAAGAATTTCATATGCAAATTCTTATGTATTGATTTACTTTTTGACTGAAGAAAGAATATTTAAAAATTAATTTATGTTTTTGTAAATATCTTTTATACAAACCTACATTATTTATTTTAATAATACTACAGCAGATTTGTACATTATTTCGCTGAAAAACCATAGCTCTACATAATTTAATCGTACATTTTTAAGCAACTTTAGACATTGTTTCTTTATGACAAAAAACAGGAGCAGTCAGTACATTCGACGAGCATAATATTAGTTGTTCATTTTTAGGTAAACCCTAAACTCTCTCTTTCTTTTGGAGCTGTAGGGGAAAAGAAGTTTAAGTGAAATTAAATAATAAAAAAGGAATTAAAAAAGTGACTCGTTTAAAAGGCACCGTATTTATTTTTCAACAAAATAACAAGATGAACAAGCAAAGTCCGATCGGTAAGAGTTCTTGAGAAATCATGATTAAAACGTTTCAAGTAAGTGAAAAATCTATTGTGGAATTATTAAGATTACAAGATCATGTTAGATGAATGTCCTTCGTTGAATTAATAGGATTGGAAGGTGAACGTCTTTTGTGAGAGAAATTCCCTTATTTCAAGGTTTGTGTTTTATCTGGCGAAGTTCTCCTTATTCAAAAGTCCCATGAGGAATGTAGTCAGTTGTTATTAATTCTTATAGAAAATATACGGAATGGGTGCATGTGCGCATTAGTGCGATTTTGGGGTGTCTGCATGTGTAATTATGGTTTCGACAGATTCGAAAACGACGATGAGCTGAAAATGAGAGGCATGTTCTCATATCACGTCGAAACGAGAAGCGAAGAAGGTGAAAAGGAGGAAAAAAGAATGTTTTGTTGCATTTAAATACTTTTTGAACCGGCGCCAGCACAAGATTGCTGCTGCTGGTATTTAGTTTTGGAAAAGCGTTAAAAACACAATCTTCTAAGTTTTCTCATTGGTCGCTTGTGTCACGTGGTACTGTCTTCAACTACGTCCGCCAGAAATATGTCCAGTTTATTTCTGTTGTTGTGAGAAAAGTGCGTAGCCGTATTTGAAATTACCCCGTTGCTGGAAGAACTTATTTTTGTGTAAATGCAGAGGGAAAATTAAAATTAATGTAGATTAGTGTTGTTGTAACATGTAGAATTCTTTCTTTTTGTATTAATGTTTAGTGGTTCATGTTCCCAAATGTTCGACGAGCTATCTAGTAGCATCTCTCAACAGATCTTCCTGTGTATGTATTTACATACTTTGTTGTAGCGGGCAGTGTAATGATCATCGGCTAGAAGGATCTTGCATCCGGACATTAGGTGGCTTGGGGTTTCAAACGCCGAGAGACAGAATCTGTATTAGTTGACGTCTGTACAGAGAGAATGAAGAAACCCTGGGTGTCTAGTAGGCATTCAATTTTCCCCTACTGTTAGTTCTCATATGTGTCACTAATGCTGATATTGAAAACAAGAATATCCACAAACTTCAAGAATATGTCTTTTTCCCTTTTTGTTTTATTTTACTTCAATCGAAGTTCTCAGAAATAAAGGGGCCCACAACCTGGGGCTAACACTTGAAATCTATATGAGACACATAGATATGCGAATGTTCCATTTAAGTTCTTTATATCTCAGACACTGAGTTAGTAAAGAAATTGAGAACATAATTTTCCTCTCCCCAATTAACCATTTTCATACGTTGTAGTATATCGTTTATTTTGGTCTCTTGGTCTTCCTGAATTCCAGGAAAAGAATTTATCTTGTCTGGTGGAGTATCTGGCTTCGTGATATTACTTGAGCTAACATTATGTGGAGAAGTGCACCATTCCTCGTAAAAGCTAATGTAGGTTGACCATAGTGAGGAGCTCTTATTTGGGCAGTGAATACTATGTTATTTTGAATATTAGGTCAGGGTTTACTTCGACGAAAAAGAATTCTCATGCCAGATTGTTCTGACAAACCCCTGTACAGAGAGACCTTAGACACTCGACGACAGTATCTAGTAGGCATTCAAGTTATCTCAAGTGTGAGTTCTTGTATGTGTCACTAACGTTGATTTTCAGTAAAAAGAATATCTACATACTTCACAAGAATATGGCTTTTCCTTTTTTTATTTTACTACAGTAAGTTTTAAGAGATCAAGGGGTTCCCCACCGGAGCTAACACTTGATTCTATTATGATTTAAATTTATATCCGAGGGCTCTTTTAAGAATACATAATGTTCCCTTTATGGCTGCTATTTGTATTTCGGTACATGTTGGTCTTCCAGGGATTGCTTCTCAGTATTTCTGAAGATTTTTTTTTAAGCAAGTTACTAATATCATAACCGGTATAATGTTTATTTTAGAGACAATGTTTTAAAATTATTTCTTAGGTCCTAGTGTGAGTTTTCATATGTCCCACTAAATTTGATTTTTTACTAAAAGAATATCCACATACCTCACAAGAATGTGGCTTTTCCCCAGTGTGAGTTCTCATATGTATCACTAATGTTGATTTTTCAGCACAAGAATATCCACACACTTCACAAGAATATGGCTTTTCCCCAGTGTGAGTTCTAATATGTTTCACTAATTTTGATTTTTCAGTAAAAGAATATCCGCACACTTCACAAGAATGTGGTTTTTCCCCAGTGTGAGTTCTCATATGTATCGCTAATGTTGATTTTTCACTAAAAGAATATCCGCACACTTCACAAGTATGTGGCTTTTCCCCAGTGTGAGTTCTCATATGTCTCGCCAACTTGCATTTTTCCGTAAAAGAATTTCCGCACACTTCACAAGAATGTGGCTTTTCCCCAGTGTGAGTTCTTATATGTCTCACTAAACTTGATTTTTTACTAAAAGTATGTCTACATACTTCACAAGAATGTGGCTTTTCCTCAATGTGAGTTCTCATATGTATCAGTAATTTTGATTTTTGAGAACAAGAATATCCACACACTTCACAAGAATGTGGCTTTTCCCCAATATGTATATTCATATTTAAATTAAATTACTCCTGCAGCAAAATTATCACTACCAAGTTATAAACAATATGAGGTTTTATCTTGACTGTTTCAGTTTTAATCGGGAGTTCTCGATGTAAATAGGATGTATGCTAAAGAAATTTCAATTTGTATGACTTAGTTTATTTGATAAGAGATATTTCGTTGTGTAAAATTTAAAATATTCTCTTTTGTAAATAAGCAGAGTTTTTTTTTAATTTTAAATTCGATATCTTATGATTTATAAAATAATTAAACACAAATTTTACAAGTTTAAATATGATGTTCTTATCACTATTTGCTAAACAATCCAAATAAGATAACTTTTCACGCGTATATGTCTGATAATGTTGTGTGCAGACGTTTTTTGTTGTCTACCACGTAAGGAAATAATTGTGTACAGAAGATTGTTTAAGGAGAATGATTGTCTCTTAATATTCATTAAAAACATTCAAGCAGGAACATCTGCAAATAAAAATAAATTAGATTTAATATTTTAATATCATTGTTTATTTTAATCGTGCGAACAAACAAGAAACATAACTTTATAAAACATTTAAAAATCACAGAAATAAACATTTAATTCACATTCATATTGTTTAAATGTAAAATATTATTCATAGTATTTTGTAATAGATGAAGTAATTATGCAATTAATAAAGTAAAATAAACAATAATATACTAATAATGCAATTAATAAAAATAAACAATAATATAGTAATAATTTCTAGGAGCAATAAGCATAGTTGCTAATAAAAAAATCATATTGCTAACAATAGAAATATTATAATTTTATAATACAGGAAAGTGAATTTGAATACTTTGAAGTTGGTACTTATGCACCTATTGAACCGTGCTGAAATAATAACGTTATTATTTCAAAAGCCATTCTTAACATGGGGAGAGGAGGCTATTTTTAAACTATTCTGTAGTTTCAGTTTACAAAATAATAAAAAAAATATCGTAAAATTTTAAGTTAACTTTAAAATACTATTTAGAAATCGGTGGGTACCCGGCGTTGCCCGGGTGTTTTTGGGTGTGTGAGGTCAGTCGGGGTGGGGCTGTTAATGAAAACCTTAGAATAAGCGAAGTAAAAAGAACAGAAAAACAAAGGTCACGTGAAAAATGGCTTAAATAACCCTGCTTCAATATTAAATTAAAAAATCGAAAAAAAAGAAGACATCTCACACCACGATTCGAACCCAAAACTTTTAGATAATGACGCAGCGCTCTAACCAATTGACCTAAAACGACGTACACGAAATTATCTTATTTTTTTAAAATCTTTGAACTAAATCAGGTTACGAAGTCGGATGACGCATGTGTAGAAGCGAATTCGTCATGAGAGGACGGTTTTGGCTGACCCCCGCTGTAGAAAAGTGCTGATTTCAGGATGAAAAAATTAACGTTTTTAGTCAATTCTTCGATATTTGTCGGACGAAGGATGGGGCTTTCATATAAAATCAAATTTCTGAATTTTTGTTCCCTCTGTCGAAAGTTTTTTACAGACACACAAACATACACATATGCATACATTTTCGCTTTTATATATATAGATAGACTAGCATGGTTACCCATAGAGAGGTGGTATATTAAGGATATTGAGCAAACTCCAAAAATGGTTAAATCAAAATAGCTGTGAGTGCCCATGCGACTGTAAAAAAATGAGCTGCAATAAGCAGGCTTGAACCTGTAATGCGAAAGAGGAAAAGGAGGTAAAAAAAGCTAATGCGCTTACTCTCACAGCCCCATGTCAAGATGGGTAAGAAAATTGCTTTTTAAACATACATTGAGAATGTTTTGATGGTTGTTACACCTAATGATTTATCGGCTGCAATCAATTTTGAATGTCGTTTATATACTGTCGAGAAGATATTAAGTACTAAAATTAACAGTGGATAAGTAAGGGCTAATTCAATGAACCCTGAGTATCCATATTGCTCTTAATTATTATCTTTACTGTTTGTATAGCAATTTTTATCCGGCCATTAAATAAGAACTGCCTGTGTTTAAACTTGAATCACAAATTTTAAGAATTTTAAAAATTTATGTTGTATAGAATAAATAAAAAAATTGTGCAAATTAAAAGAAGTTATGAACTGATATATTGTTACATATAACGGACCATACGTCAGTTGCAATAAAAATTAGCTATTGTGCATATTGGTGAGGCTTTGTTTTATTTTTCAGCTATCACTATCCATTTCGTATGTAGTTTATGATGGTCAGGCCGTAAACGTCATAAAATTAGTTTTGAGTTTTTAAGAGCTCTTTTACAGAATAATAAAAAAAATCGTGCAAATTAAAAAGAAGTTATAAATTCATATAATTAACAATAATAATAATTTACATGTAAAATACCAGACGTTGTTGACAATAAAGTTAGCTAATGTCCAGGTGGACAAAGATTAGTTCTCTTTTTCAACTGCCACCATACATTTTGCATATTGTTTATGATGTTCACACCATATGGTATGACGTCATAAAATTGGTTATGGTGTAAGAGTTGTTTATATAATAAACCAATATTATCTTGGATAATTTGTATTATGTGTAAGGAGTGTGTATCAACTCACCTGTCAAATCGATTGGCCTTTAAAATGCTTGTGTGTTGTATCAATACTAATTCACATAATAATAAGACAATATATATATTGTACTTCATTGTTTGATGAGCATTGGATTAGATAGGCTTACCTAACATTTCTGAGCTGGCACTATACATTTTGTGTGTGGTTTATAAGATGCAGACTTAAGAGGTATGAAGTTATTTAATTAGAACTAGAACACACGTTGTTTACGGGAGAGACTTTATAGAATTTTATGATCTCCACAGAATATGTTCTTACAAAGTGCTGAAACATATTGGATTTAAATTTTTTAAAGAATTTGTAACAGTTGCTATTTTTTTAAGTTGCTTTTACACAATAATTAATATATTTTTTCAAGTTTAAGAAAAGTTTTAAATTATTATATTTTTGGAGTTAATGAAAATTTTACGTTTGAAATGTTATATACCCACGTTTCACTTATGTTATTTTTACAAAGGAATCACCATTTATCAAAGCCCAGATGCCACTCGAGGATAAGGGTCGATAAGCATACAGTGGTCAATGGAACACTGTCGTCATAATTTGTAGTGAAAATTTGGTAAATTGGATTACTTAAGGGAAACGGCTCATTAAGAACATGTTTACATTGGACTTGAAAATGACGATATTATAGTCAGCTGAAAATAGCTGAAACATGGATTTAAATTTGCAACCCCAGTTTTTAATCGTTTGTAACAGTTACTGTTTTTTTAAGTTGTTTTTACACAATAATTAATATATTTTTTCAAGTTTAAGAAAGTTTTAAATTATTATATTTTTGGAGCTAGTGAACATGTTTGACTTATGTTTTCTTTTACAAAGGAGTCACCATTATTAAGGCCCAGATGCCACTCGGAAATAAAGGTTAATAAGCATGCAGTGGTCAATGGAACACTGTCGTCGTAATTGTTAGTGGAAATTTGGTAAATTGGATTACTTAAGGGAAACGGCTCATTAAGACCATGTTTACGTTGGACTTGAAAATGACGATATTATAGTCAGCTGGAAAGCAGGAAAATGGAAGAGTTCCCCAGGTGTGAATTCTAAGAAAGAAACTTTGTTCATGGAATCTATGTTTATGTTTAGGCAGAGATAAAGAGTGGGGGAAATTATTGATATTATTTTCAGCTAGACGAGTGTTTCTCGTGAAAGTTTGGCGAAAGGGGCTATAGACTGGAGCTCAGACGAGCAGTTGCCATGAAAATAATGATAAAGCAGAGACAGGCTGTGAGAAAGAGTCTGCAGGGAAGAGAAAATTGCATCCACCACTAGGGTACAAAGCCTACTTTTAAATCTACTGTAAAGGCATGGAACATGAGTTGGAATAGATACATCGAGATCATTGCTGCTAGAAAGTTACTTACACTTGAAAATATCCTATACCTCTACAAAGCTACCATTCGCCCATGTATGGCGTATTATTGTGACATTTGGGCTGGTGCATCTGCTACTAATCTATCGATCCTGGGCAGGGTTCAAAACAGAGTCGCCAATCTGATAGATCCTGAACTGTCATCTAAGCTTCAGCCGCTGTTCCATCAACAAAATATTACATCCCTCTGCTTTTCTTATTTTACAAGTATTTTAATGGTGGATGCTCTGATGAACTACAAGCTCTTGAACCCCCTCAATGAAAATACCACGACAAACCTTATAAAAGATAGGGGAAGTGCAAATGAACTGGAAATTTGGGCCATCAAAAAAAATGGATGACCTGGTCCTATGACGCAAGCCGGTTTATGGGTCAGACGTTTAATGGAGCAAAGTTCGGATTAACTGAACCCTGACCGACAAAAATGAAACCCGGGAATAAGATGACGTAATTCGGCCACAAGTAAGACCAAATGCAAACATCGACAGGGTCAGAATGTGGGTCGATTATGTAAATTGGTTAACGGGAAAATTCATAAAAGGCAATGATAAACAAGTCAAGAATCAGTCAGAGAGTGGCAGCAGAAGGGAAGGAGAGGCGATGCTCAACTGCCTGTCACGGTTGCAACCACGCCCTCTCCGCCTCACTATCTCCTCCACCACCGTATTATGTGTATATGTTT
Organism: Euprymna scolopes; assembly: GCF_053919585.1. Taxonomy (NCBI): domain Eukaryota; kingdom Metazoa; phylum Mollusca; class Cephalopoda; order Sepiida; family Sepiolidae; genus Euprymna; species Euprymna scolopes. Next base: position 213,578,906 of record NC_136527.1, on the reverse strand, counting down.
GTTATTAAATAAATCAAGTTGTTTTATAACAAAGCGTCTCGTTATTCATAGATAAATGAACATTCACTAGACGAGTTACAACAACATATATGCATAAATGTCAAACGAACTATCTCTCTATCTATCAAGATATTCAAAAATCTCGGATAGTTATAATATAGATGGTGCTAACAAAATAGACGTCACGGCCATACCACCCAGTATATAACAACCTGACAAGCAGCAAAATCCCACCCCAACACAGTAGAGATCCCTAGATGTATGAAAGCCTTCTATTCTAATTGTTTCTTCCCCAGAACTGCCAGACTCTTTCTAGCTTCCTGCTTCCCCAACTGTACTGACATGCAGAAATTTAAATGTAATGTAAACAGATATTTTGCTGCTTAACTCCCTACATAGTACCCCTGCAACTTAGGTCCCAGATAATAGCCCCCTACATCAAGAGGCAAAAAAAACTGGTAAAACCAAACAGGACATCCATGTAAAAAAGTAAATTTATAATAATAGATAGTTGTGGACAGAAAACTACTTCTAAATGTAACCCCCCCCCAAAAAAAAACAATGAAAAACGAAAAACTATGCTGGTTTCGATTGTAAACATTTAAAAAAATTAAAATATTAAAAAAAAAATAATTTTGTGCTCAGTTGTCTAACAATTCGACAAATTTGGATCAACTTATTTTGTTCATGGTAAACATTACTTTCTCAAAAAAAAAACGAAAGTAAATAAACACATTTTTGATAAAAATCTAAATATCAGATTGAAAAATCGATTATTAGGAAGATTAGGAAGGGGTGGGTGCTCATTTTAAGTTTAATTTATAAAACAAAGTCTTAAATATTTAAATTTTGTGTTTTTGACATCCTATTTTTCGCAATATTTTTAATGGCTTTCAGGCGTAATGGCAAACAAAAAAGTACATTTTTTTAGCAGTAAAACTACGTTGGATTCGATTGTAAACATTTACCAATTTTTCTTTATGAAGTTTCTGTTAAGTGATCATTTAACAAAAGAATCATTTTATGTAAACGTAATAGAAGAATCATTATTCCATTATTCAAAAACCTAAAACATTTTTGGGTTTGTTTTACTGTAAACATAGATTCGACAAAGTCGTCACAAAACAAATATAGAACAAATAAACGTTATCAAAGGCAAGATAAGTTCCTTTTCTACCTAACTGGATATGTTTTTAGTGTTTATATTTAATGTAACATGTTTATTCAGCTCGACAGATATATAGTGTTTACCGATGTATTGGAAAATGTAAAATGGCGGCCAACTCTCTCTTTGACACGGTAAGTTTGAGAAAAGGAGTTAAAAATAAAAAACTAGACAAAATACTGTTAGAAACTCGCTCAATATATGTTACCGTGACGGGTTTTTAACAGTATTTTTTCTGTTTTTTTTAATTTATTTATAACTCATTTTCTCAAACTCAAACTTGCCTTTGATAACATTTATTTGTTCTATATTTGTTTGTGACAACTTTTTCGAAACTATGTGTACAGTAAAACAAACCAAAAGAATCCGTAATAGAAGAATCCTTATTCCATTATTCCAAAGCCTAAAACATTGAATAAAATATAAAAATGCAAACAGAATTCTCTAGCGACATATTAGGTAAATTAGGACAGGAAATTATTTCTAAACACACACACGCACGCACACACACACACACACATATGTATATATATATATATATATATATATATATATATATATATATATAGTGCTAGTGCACACACACACACATATGTATATATATATATATATATATATATATATATATATATATATATATATATATATATATATATATGGTGCTAGTGCACTTACTGATCCGCGCTATTTTTTAAATCGTCTTTCCACGTTTAATTAAAGTTTTATGATGTTTTTTTATTCAATTGTAAGGTTAAAGCACAAAATAGGTACAAAACAACCTCCTCTCCACACGTTAAGAATGGCTTTTTAAATAATAACGTTATTATTTCAGCACGGTTCAATAAGTGCACTAGTACCAAATAAAACAATTAAATACCGAAAAAAAACAACAGTTTTTGCGTTCAGTTGTTTAACAATTCAACCAACTTCGAATCAAATTATTGTTTATGGTAAACATTAGGATTTTCGCAGAAATCACGTAAATTTTACTTCAATAAACACATTTTTAATCACGAAATCAATATTTTTTATTGGATTGCAATAAAATTAAACGTTTTTTACGTTTAACATTATTTTAAGAATCAATATTTTTGAGGGAGATTGAAAAAAAAAGTATTTCAGATTATTTTAAAAGTTATTGAATGGGATTTTTTTAAAGCGTAAAAAATAACTTACCTTTCATATTGGATTGCAATAAAAATTAAACTTATTTTAATATTTAAGATTGTTTTAAAGTTGCTGAATAATATTGTTGTAAAGGGAAAAAGTAAACTTACCTTCCATTCCAGGAATTTAATACAAAAAAAAATCGTTTTTCTTTTGTGTCCAACGCAGAAAATATGTTTGTTTGTTATGATTTCTTAATATAATTTTTAGTAAATTGATACAAATTTTGTTTTGTGTGTCCAATTCATTAAGCAATTAAATATATGAAAATATAAAAGAATCAAAATTAAAAGACAAAAGCACGATGTAAACGTGAAATTATTATAAGAAGAAAAAATCAACTGCTTCAGAACAAAGAACTTATGTTAATCGTAAAACGGTGTAATCATTATTTTGTTCCTCGTGTAAAAGATTGAACATTTCATTATGATTTGGATTAGTCGAACTACTGTTTACATCCAAGATGAGAACAGTAATCCAAATATCCAAATATAAAAAAATGCAAAACTGAATATTTCACATAAAAAATTCAAAAGGGAAGGAATTGAACAAATAGCGAAGTCAATCAAATAACAAAAACTAGATTTGAACCAACAAGAAACAAAACAATAATCACATGATTACATTATGAAAATTGCGACTTATTTTTATCAGATTCGATTCCGTTAACTTTACGATAACCTTAACTTATAATTCCAGACTTAAACCTGATGTTTTACATACAATCAGCATCAAACGACTAACGATGGAAGTGTAGTAGTACCCGTTTCTAGTGTGTGCATTTCAGCCATGTGTCGCGTTATCACCATTCTGGCTTTACTTGTCATGTTTTGTGCCCTCCCATGTATTACCTCCTCCTTTGATAGAGAAATAACGCAATGTTGTAAAATGTCCCGACTCGCAAATGTGAATATGAGAAAAAAAATATAGCAGAACACAAATCGATATTTAACAACAGCTGAGTCTCATGAGTTGCATTATACCGTAATTTTGCCATCAAAGGGACATACTTCTCAAACTGTTACTTGCCCTTTAAAGGATAAACACCGTGTAATTTGCTTGCACCCTTTCTTGTTTATATATATATATATATATATATATATATATATATATATATATATATATATATATATATATATATATATATATATATATATAGTCAGGGAAAGGTTACGACGCTCGGCTGACACCAATGATTGCCGGTCGCGTCCGATCCATGCTTGACGGGAATTCACGAGAATTCGGGTCAAATTATGCAAGAGTGTCTAAAGATATATAAAAATATAATTTTAGTTTGCACTAACTTTTCGAAAAGGAAGAGTTATCGATCCCTGACAAACGACATCTGTCGCGGTTCTTGAAACTAAAATACAAACATTCACCTCATGTAAGTGTCATGTATAAGTGCTGATTCTTGCTGTTAAAAACTTTATATGTTCATGAAACAGTTGCTTTTAAATCCTTATATCTTTTCATCCTCATCACCAGATGAAATGTAAAATGCCCTGCTCGCGCGTGTGAGTATGTGAGAAAATAGAATAGAACACAAATCGATTATTAATTAAATCACTTTTTTTTTTCTTTTTATATATGGGTTAAAGGGCAGGTAACTCTTTTGGGAATTATGTCCCTTTGATGGCAACATTACGATATAATGCAACTCATGAGATTCAGCTGAATTATAATTAATGTACCTATTTACAATGCCTCCCCCACGGGTCAGAGTTAGACACCAGGGTTGTTTTTTAATGTGGAGAAAAGGAACAAAAATAAAAATTGTCTCAGTCGTGAAGGATTTCTCCTCCACTGACAGAGAACAAGAAATTGGAGTGCACACTGCACAGCAGCATCTGAAGAAAGATACTACACTTTGATCTTGTCCCGAAGGCCAAAATGTCAACAACAAAATTATGCCTTTAAATTGCCGTGATAATAATAATGTGAAACATGGTTGCTATGAGTACAAAAATCAGAAACAGATACTACACTTTCATTTTATAGTTCTGTCTCCGGATTCATAAATGTTTCATCATGAAAACGGGTCCAAAGCTCGACAGACAAATACTTTGAAATAAAGTCAAAATTATAAACCTTTTTTTTTCATACACAAACCAGAAACAGGTACTACATTTTCATTATTACTGTCTTTTATTAGTTTGGGATTCTGCGTAGAATTTTAGTTATTTAACTTTTAATATGAAAACATGGCTGACATGAACTGCCGTATATTTGCTGATTGTATGTCTAACAGGCAAGCTAATTAGCAAATTAAGTTTGAAATAATAAGGGAAGGTCATCATAACTGATAAAAATAAGTTCCAAGTTTCATAATGTAATCATGTAGTTATAATTTGCTTCTTTTTTTTTTATCCAAATCTATTTTTGTCATTTGACTTTACATTTTGTGCAATTCCTTCCTTTTATTTGAGTCGTTTAATTCTTCCTTTTATTTAATTTGTTTATGTGAAATGTTTTTATGTGAGGATTATTTGGATTATTCGGATTACTGTTCTCGTCTTGGATGTAAACAGTAGTTCAACTCATCCAAATAATAATAGAATGTTCAGTCGTGAAAAAAAACCCTTAGTTTTATATCTTCCTGTGTCTTATTTATTTTAATAAATTAGACATACATATAAGAAGAGAACTTTAATTTTAAAAAATCCAACTAATGAACGGACATTTTTACACAAGGAACGAAAAATAATTTCACCGGATTACGATGACCTTGAATTGGTTGTTCTTTAGCAGTTGGTTTTCTCTTTAAATAATTTCACGTTTAAATCATGTTTTTCATCTTTTAATTTTGATTCTTTTATATTTTCATATATTTTATTTCTTAATGAATTGAACACACAAAATAAAAACTGTATCAATTTACTAAAAAAATCCTAACAAACAAAACAAGTTTTGCTGTTTTGAACAAAAAAAAAAAAAAAAAAAAAAAAAAAAGAACGAATTCATCCCACTTTTTTTTTTTTTCGTATTGAATTTCTGGAATGAAAGGTAAGTTATTTTCTTCTTTTCTTCTTTTTTGTTTACAATTTCAAAAAATGCATAATTTTTAAAATAATGTTAAACATTAAAATAAGTTTATTTTTTATTGCAATCCAATAAAACTATGGATTCTGCTTTTAACAAACGTGAATACAAAAAAAGTATGAATCTCCAATCAATAAAAAAATCTCTTAAGAAAATATTATTCAATCTGACATTAAGATTTTTTTTTAAATCAGAAATTTGTTTATTTTTAGTAAAACTTATATGATTTCTTAGAAAATAATAATGTTTATCATAAACACGATAATTTAATTTTCAAATATGATTGAATTTTCTGACAACTTTGCACAAAAATTGCTTTTGAAGTTTTTAATTGTTTTAATATTTTATATAACAAAAATCTGAATACACTTACTTAGTATGTCTCTAGAGATTTTCGTTTTATTTTTAATATTTCATCCAATACTTTATATTTAAGAATGTGATCATATTCTTCTATAAAGTTTACATAAAATGATCACCCATTTAGTGGCCATCACTTCAAAATTCTAAATCTACTTTTATTGGCTAACAAGTTTCAATGACCTTAAAAATATCCGCAAAGAAATTTTTAATTAATTTAGTTTGCTATATAATTTTATTGTAAAATGAGCACCCATTTAATGGCCAGTTTACGGTCAACAAGACATTCATTTTTATTTATTACAAATTATTATCCTCATCTTTTCTTAGTTGCTTTACAACGTTTTGGACAACTTTTCCTCTGGCCTTTGTCTCCTATCCTATGTAGTCATCGGGTACATCAATCACTCTGCTGGTCCTTGCGGCTTGCTACAAAAGGAAGACTCCTCACCACAAACAAACAGAACTCCGGTTTATGACAATAACAAGTATTTATTAAGTTCATTCTTCACAATGGCTACTGTCAAAATTGAGATGACGGACTATAGCAGTGATCGGTGTATGACCAGACAAGTTAGGTCATAGATTTCCCATTAACACAGGCTATCATAAAATCATAACATCAGGCTGTGCGGGCCCCATGTCAGGAGCGCTTGATCACCCAATCCATTCAGTTTGCTGGCTACGACTCTACTCTTTTTAAATTCCTTTTTCTAAATCCAACCCCTTTTCTCCACCTCTTTCCCTCTTTCTACCCTTGTCTCGTCCACTCACAACTGTTGAGAAGACTTGAAGCACTTACCTGCGACTCTCAGGAAGAGTGGCAGCAAAAACCTTTTGTGTGGGCGATGCCTCTTTTTATATTGGTAGATGTTACATTTAACTTATTTGATTGGCTAACTGGATTATAAGAGGGGTGGAGTGAACTGAATTTTGGTGGTGATTTCAGTTTGGGATTGGAGTTGAAGGAAATTGAATCGTTACCCTTATTACCAGACCGACAAGGTTCTACAATTTTTACCTAGTCACAGGTCGCAACAAACCATTGTTGCAAAATCCTTGTTAACCTCTACCTTTCAGTGGAGAAATTTTCCACACTTTGCAACAATGGATCTGCAGACCTTGTGCATTTTTGTCCCCCTTTTTTTCTTCTGTTATTTTTTTATTATTATGGCCGCGGAACAAATGTCTTCCCTTGAGGATTCCTTAGGAATGCAAGAAAAACCGGATCACCTTCTTGAGGCCCTTTTGGATACGGAGGAAAGATATAAAAACATTATCGGATACACATTAGAAAAATTAAAGAAAAGAGTCGCAGTGGATTCATGTGCCTTGAAGAACACCACAGACAACATAAACGAGTGGCTTTCTAAAGTAGACCAAGTTCAGGAAAACTTGGTTAAATTCCTTCCTAGAGATAGGGTGGCACCGCATGCTTATGACCTTATCAAATTCAAAGAGGAGGTGAAAAGAGATTTACAAAACTTAACTGCAGAGGTTCACAAGGATGATTCTCCTCCCTTCATGCTCCCAAATGTAATGCAGCCATCTCAAGTTGACACCTCTATGTTTAGGCCTAAGGTCAAATGCCCTAGTTTTGATGGCCTGGACTTTGAGAACAAATTTGCATTGAGAGATTTTCTCACTAGATTTGACTATTGCACTTCGGGATTAAAATCAAGGAGAGAAAAATTAACCTACCTCAAGACTTGTGTTACGGGACGTCCGTTTCGGCTAATACATCATCTAGAGGAGACATCCAATAATTATGATGCCGCAATAAAAATTCTTAAGGATAATTATTGGGATGAAGAGGGCATTAGAGAGGAGATATTCTCTAGCCTATTCAAACTGTCCACCCGAGGCAGGTATGATATTGAATACCTTAAAAACTATTTGTCTCAGGTTAAATACGAGTTGTCGGAATTGGACTCTATGTTGGGATATGGATTTATGGAAAGAAATTCAGGCGGAGGGGCATTAGCAGCTCATATACTGTTCCAAAGACTGCCCAACCGTCTTAAGGAAGAATTAGTGAGGTCTGTAGGGACACCGCATCCATCTTTAACTTCTATTTTAGATACGGGCATCAGGATCTTAAAATCCTGGAAGGCTGCACTCCCTGAAGCAAACCAGAGAGATTTGGATTATGGTAGCTCTCGTAGATACATTCATCCAGACAGAAAACCGGAGACAACAACACCAACATTGGAGAACTTCCATATCCAGGAGAGGCATAAAACCTGCAACCTTTGTTTGAGGGATGGTCATTCCACTCAAGTTTGTGAAGAATACCATACATTTCCTCAAAGATGGCGTCGTTGTCGAGAACTCGGACTATGTTATAGGTGCACAAGTAACAATCATTTCAGTGATTCGTGTCCCTGTAAAAGAAGCCCTAAGGGCAATTGTGAGCGATGTTCAGCCCAGGACCATACCGCAATCATGTGCCCTATGCCATATACATCAACAAATGAATGTATCAATACCAGTTTGGGTGAGCAGCAGTGTATTTTGCCGATTACTACCATCGTACTACAAAGAGGGGACAAAGCTGTGAAGCTGCGATGTTTGATAGACACGGGCAGTCAAAATTCGTACTTTAGTGGAAGAATTTTGCAGGATCTGGCTTGTGACCCAAGATCTGTCTCAGAGGTAAACCTTGAGATTGTGACGTTTCTAGGAAGGAAAACCTGCAATTTTCAGCGACTTACCACAACAGTGGAGTTGACGCCAGGGGTAAAGCGGCAGCTACCTATCCTTATTGACAAGGAATTAGACATCATTCATACAGTGGAGCATTTGCCGATTGTGGTCGAGAACCTTACGAAATTGGATTACACCCTGGATACAGATTTAGGAAGAAATGCCAATATAACTTTGGAAGGGTTAATAGGGGTAGACCTGTTACAATTTATGGAACCCCTACAAATGATAAAATGTATGAATGGGAAAGCTTGGCTTTCCCCACGAGGAGTGATACCTTTTGGGGATCCCAGGAATTTCATGTTTCCTCACCAAATTAAAACGATCCAACGCAAGGTTCCAGTTTATGGAGAAGTCATGAGAACTGTTAAGTGTCCGACCTCCATTGTTAATAGTGTTCTTGACGTGTGTTCTTCTTATTCGGACCCCTATAAAGAAACTTTTGAGGACAGTACTGTAGAAAGAGGTCTGGAGTGGATTTACAGTGTGGAGTCTTTGGGGCTATCAGAGAATGATACCTTGTCCGACTATGATACCCAGAAGGTAGAGGAGTTTATGAGAAATATAGAGTTTAAGGAGGGACGGTACTGGGTGCAGTTACCGTGGCACACTGATAAATTAGCTCAGGTGCGCTCTAATCACCAAGTAGCCCTCAAGGTGTTAGATAGGGTGGTACACACTCTGGAAATGAAGGGCCTCTATGAGGAATATTTAGAGGTTTTTGCCGAACAAGAGGCAGAGGGCATAATAGAACCCTTTCATTGTTCACCTAAACAGTTCCATAAACATGTTTGGATCCCTCATCGACCAGTCTTTAAATCCGAGAGCATAGCAACTTCTAAAATGCGACCAGTCTTCAACTGTTCATTGAAGGTCAAGGGAGGAGTATCCTTAAACGAGGCTGCATACCCAGGGGTAAATTTAACCGGAAACATGTTAAATCTAACTCTACTCTTTCGGACAAATAGATATACATTATTGGGCGACATCAGGAAGGCATTTCTGATGATTAGATTATCAAAGCAATCTGATAGAAATAAGTTTTGCTTCTTTCTAAAACGGGATGATCGTCTGGTATGTTACCGTTATACGACCATCATCTTCGGCTTTAACGCAAGCCCTTTTATATTGAACTGCATATTGAAGTATCATGCATCGAGATTTCCAGTTGATGATTGCACCAAACTGTTGAATTCAAATTTTTATGTTGACAATCTGGTCAGTACGAATAATTCGGAAGGTGTGTTGAGAAAACTATATCATGAAATAAAGGAAAGATTGAAGAAAGGAGGATTTGATCTTCGATCATGTAACACCAATTGCCCAAAGCTACGGGAATTGATGAGGAAGGATGAGACTTTGACAACTCACAGTTGTCCATGGGAAAAGGTTCTGGGTTACAGATATGACCCAGAGTCGGACTCCATCAGCCTAGTCCAGCGAACTTGTGACCCCAACTTAGCAACAAAACGTCAAATACTATCAGCCGCATCCAGTGTATTTGACCCATTGTCTTTATGTCTCCCAGTCACCATTCAAAGTCGCATATTGGTGGGAGAAATGTGGAAGGCTAATATTGATTGGGATGATCCCATTCCAAAGGAAATGCAGGAAAGGTGGAGATTACTAGCTAGTGATTTGTCAGTACTTCATTCGTTATCGTTTAGAAGACAGGTATTTGATAGCGATACTGTTGCGGATTTGTACATATTCACAGATGCCTCAAAAAAGGCATATGGGTTTTCTGTATATGCAGTTCAGGGAGGTATATCTTCTCTGATTTTTGCTAAAGCAAAGGTGGCACCATTAAAAGCTAAAACCTTGCCAACGCTGGAACTATTAGCAGTCTTTTTGGCAATTAAATGTCTTAGTAATATCTTGAGAGCCTATCAAGGAACGGAATTTGGAAGTTTGTATTTGGCTGTAGATGCCCAAATTGTACTCACTTGGCTGATGTCCAAGCAGACGAGCCATAAAAACATTTTCACGAAGAATCGCCTCAAGGATGTGACACAGATGGAAGAAGTGATACTTGCAAATTACAACCTTGCTATCAGGTATAAATATGTGCCTTCCAATCAGAACCCTGCGGACCTAATGACTAAGGGACTGACAGCAGCTAAATTTAAGGAAAATTTCTCTTTTTGGAGTGCTGGACCAAACTGGTTGTCTGGTGGAACTGTCTGTTGGCCTGATAGTACTTTGGATTGTCTTAGTGCAGACAACCAGCAAATAGTTCGTACGAACCTGTTCTACACTTGTAATGAGAACTGGTCTCAGCCTATTGGCGCCTTTGACAGATTTTCGTGTTTTAACAAACTTCTACGTGTGGTCTCCAGAGTCTTCGAATTTATATCCAAAGCAAGAGGCAAGGAACTGGACTATAAACAGGCTGCTGCTGACTACTTGTTCAAGACAATGCAACAACAGGCATTTCCCCTTGAATTGAAGTTCTTACGTGCACCTCATGATAAACCCATTCCGAACCTTGTGAGTCAGTTAAACCTATTTCTGGACAAGTCTGGTGTCGTCCGCTCCAGAGGCAGGATCAAAAAAAAATTTACTCTACAATATGAGGTTTTAAACCCTGTATTGCTCGGGAAGAATCATCCCTTGACTAATCTAATTGTGAAGGATCAGCATGAGAGGGCTAAACACTTGGGTGTGCCGGTTACACTTAGTAGAATCAGGATGTCAGGATTTTGGATACCTCAAGGCAGACAGGCTGTGAAGGGAATATTGAAGGACTGCTTTATTTTCAGAAAATCAACTCGATACATTTTCCGTATCCTAAGATGACAGACCTGCCTAAACATAGAGTAAATCTGGTAAGGCCATTCTTACATACAGGGATAGATTATACGGGACACCTGTGGGTTCAAAACTAAAATCTTCAATCTAAGGTTTACATTCTCATATTTACGTGCTTGGAAATCAGAGCGGTGCATTTAGAACTGGTTGAGGACATGACAGTGCACACATTTATACTGGCCTTCATCAGGTTTTCAAACATGTGGGGCTTGCCTTCTCACATATATAGTGACAATGCAAAGTCATTTCTTGCTGGAGTTAGTTTACTAAATCAGGCCCTAACTTCTTCCGAATTTGATGAAAAATTTGGGCAGTATAATGTAAAGCATGTTAAGATCCCTCTTCATTCGGCTTGGTATGGAGGAGTTTGGGAACGCATGATTAAAACATTAAAGGAATGCCTCTATAAAACTGTTGGAAGGTCTATTTACAGTCAATCTGAGCTGTGGACAGCCATTTCAGATGTCCAACGGGCAGTGAACAATGGACCGTTAACCTATGTGAGTTCGAATGACTCTGGATTGGAGGTAATTACGCCCAATCACTTCCTGCGCCCAGATCAAAACCCTGGACTTCTTCTTAGAATGGAGATTCAACCAATTAATGAAGGGGAACTGCCGTCCAGACAGATATTGTTGGAATCTTTGAAGAACCAGGATGAGCTGCTCAAGGAGTTTAAACGGATATGGAACGAGGATTACTTACTCTCTCTTCGAGAACGTAAACAAGATCGTTATCCAACTATATCTAATAAGGTACGACCTGGAGATATTGTGACGATAAAACTTCCAAACAAGTCTCGACCCTTCTGGGCATTGGGGAGAGTAGAATTGTTTCCGGGAGACGATGGTATGGTACGGTCGGCACAGATACGACGGGGTGATGGGAGTGTGAGAACATATTCTCTTAAACATCTATATCCGCTAGAACTACATGCGGAATATGAACCACAAGAGGATACTCCGGAACCTAGTTATGATGACTGGGAGTCCATAGAAGGAATTTCTTGGTCAGAAACCAGTTTTGAGGAACCCACTTTAGTACAGGAGAGTGAGCAGGTTTGGATTTGTCCCGGATGTAATAAACCTGATGACGGATCGGCCATGATCTGCTGTGATCAATGTGATAACTGGTTCCATTTTAGATGCGTTGGGATCAGTGCAGCTCCGCCAGATGAAAAGGATTGGGTTTGTCACCACTGCTCTGGGGATCAAGAATGAGGAATATGTATATTGAGAAGGCTTTACAAAATCAATAACAATTGATTTTGTTTTCTGTTGAGTGGGAGGGTGTTGAGAAAACTTGAAGCACTTACCTGCGACTCTCAGGAAGAGTGGCAGCAAAAACCTTTTGTGTGGGCGATGCCTCTTTTTATATTGGTAGATGTTACATTTAACTTATTTGATTGGCTAACTGGATTATAAGAGGGATGGAGTGAACTGAATTTTGGTTGTGATTTCAGTTTGGGATTGGAGTTGAAGGAAATTGAATCGTTACCCTTATTACCAGACCGACAAGGTTCTACAATTTTTACCTAGTCACAGGTCGCAACAAACCATTGTTGCAAAATCCTTGTTAACCTCTACCTTTCAGTGGAGAAATTTTCCACATTACATAAGATAAGCACATAACAGAAACTTAATAAAGAAACAATAATTGGTAAATGTTTACAACCGAATCCAACGTAGTTTTAATGTATTTTTTGTTTGCCATTACGTCTGAAAAGCTATTAAAATATTCCGAAAAATAGAATGAAATACAAAAAATTTACATATTTAAGTTTTTTTTTTTATAAATTAAACTTAAAATGAGCACCCACCCCTTCCTAATCATCCTAATAATAGATGATTCAATTTGATATTTAGATTTTTATCAAAATTCGTAATTTCTGAGAAAATAATGTTTACCATAAACAAAATAAGTTGATTCAAAGTTTGTCCAATTGTTAGCACAGAATGAATTTTTTTGAATATATTTTTAGAAATAGTTTCTATTCAATTCAACTGAGCACAAAATGTTTTTTTTAAATATTTTTACAAATACTTTTCTGTACACATTTAATTAATATGTTGCTAGAGAATTGCTTGAATATTTTAGGTTTTAGAATAAGGATAATTTTATTTAATAAAGTTTACATAAAATGAGCCCCCATTTATAGGACATCACTAATTAACAGAAACTTAATATAAACCAAAATAATAAATATTTACAATCTACACCAGCATAATTTTTATTTCTTTTTTAGTTTTCTTTTTCTTTACTTTTAGATGTAGTTTTATGTCCACAATTATCTGTTATCATAATGTTTATCATAAACACAATAATTTTATTCGATTCGGTGGAGAATTCCGTTTGAATTTTGATATTTTATCCAATGTTTTCTGTTTTATAATAAGAATAAATTTATTTTATTACGTTTACATAAAAGGAGCACTTAACAGAAATTTAACAAAGAAAAAATAATTCGTAAATATTTACAATCGAAATCAGAATAGTTTTTCGGTATTTCATTGTTTTCTTTTGTTTCTTTTTGTTTGTTTTTTTTAGTTTTTTTTTAAAAACTTTTAGTAGTTGTCTGTCCACAATTATTCAGGGTTGCAGAATCCGAGTAAGAAAGAGTCGGAAGTTTTAGCTGGAGTTAGAGTCGGCTTTCTAAGAGTACTAGGAGTCAGAGTCGAAGTCGGAATTTTTTATCCGACTCCATCGGCGCCATAAATTTACTTTTTTAAACCTAACATTTTTTATTACACCTAACATTTTTTTATTACACCTAACAAGTTGTAAGGAGTTTAGCAGCAAAATGTCTGTTTACATTACACTTGAACTTCTGCATATCAGTACAGTTGGGGAAGCAGGGAGCCAGAAGAGAATGTTTAAGTCTAGCGGTTCTGGGGAAGAAACTATTACAATAGAAGGCTTTCATAATCTAGGGATCTCTTCTGTGTAGAGATTGGGCTTTGCTGCTTGTCGGATTTGTCGGGGATACAAGAGCTTGTAGTTCGTCAGAACATCCACCATTAAAATACTTGTAAAACAAGCGGATGGATGCAATAATTAGTCGATGGGACAGCTGTTGAAGCTTAGATGACAGTTCAGGATCTATCAGGTTGGCGACTTTCTTTTGAACCCTGCCCAGGAGGAAGAGACTAGTAGCAGATGCACCAGCCAAAATATCAAAATAATACGCCATACATGGGAGAATGGTAGCTTTGTAGAGGTATAGGATATTTTCAAGTGTAAGTAACTTTCTAGCAAGGGAGAGAGAGCCCACCTTCTTTGTAGCAGTCTTGGCAATGATCTCGATGTATCTATTCCAACTCATGTTCCCTGCCTCGCCAAACTTTTACGAGAAACACTCGTCTAGCTGAAAAACTATCAATAATTTCCCTCACTCTTTATCTGTGCCTAAACGTAAACATAACTTCCATGAACAAAGTTTCTTTCTTAGAATAAACATATGTGGAACTCCTCCATTTGTCTGCTTTCCAGCTGACTATAATATCGTCATTTTAAAGTCCAACCTAAACATGTTCTTAATGAGCTGTTTCTCTTTAGTAATCCAATTTACCAAATTTCCACTAACAATTACTACAACAGTGTTTCCTTGACCACTGTATGCTTATAACCCCTTATCCTCGAGTGGCATTTGGGCGCTAATAATGGCGACTCCTTTGTAAAAAACATGTCAAACGTAGGTATATAACATTTAAAACGTAAAATGTTCACTGATTCTAAAAAGTATAATAATTTAAAACTTTTGTTAAACTTGAAAAATATAATAACTATTGTGTAAAAAAGCAACGTAAAAATAGCAACTGTTACAAACTCTTAAAAATTGGGGTCGTAAATTTAAATCCAACATGTCTCAGCACTTTGTAGGAACATATTCTGTGGAGATCATAAAATTCTATACAGTGTCTCCTGTGAGCAACTTGTGCTCTAGTTCTTATTAAATAACTTTATATCTCTTAAGTCTACACCTTATAAACCACACACAAAATAGACAGTGCCAGCTCAGAAATGTCAGGTAAGCCTATCTAATCCAATGCTCACCAAACAATGAAGTACTGTTATATTATAAACCCTTTTTAAGAATTCAAAAACACAACAACCGTTGGTGTAAGCAACAGTCCGTTTTTTATTTTTCGTTATCTTTCTTGCTTATGGTAGATAGAGAGAGGAGTGGGAGAGCGACAGAGAGAATTTTTGTTGTTTCCACTCGGTTGACAAATCAAATCTCCAACTGGCATGTGTCGTTTCTTTTTTCTAGGTCTTATTTCTACTCACGTCAGCGTCACCACCTCCCAGTGAAGGGGAGGAGAACTCTGTCAAGCCCAAACAAAATCTCCTCAATTTAGCTAACCTGATCACGTGACTCGCATGCAATCCAATCAGCTGATCTTGACTTCACGTCAACGTGTCTAATATAATTTACACAACTCCCTCTCTCTCTCTCTCGATCCATTATCTAACAGTACAACCGCACAATATATATATTGTCTGATGATTACATGAAGATGAATTAGTATTGATAAAACACATAAACATTTTAAAGCCTATCGATTTGGCAGGTGAGTTGTTACACATTCCTTACACATAATACAAAAAGGATAGTGCCAGCTCAAAAATGTAAGGAAAGCCTATCTAATCCAATGCTCACCAAACAATGAAGTACAACTACACAATATATATATTGTCTGATTATCATATGAAGATGAATTAGTATTGATACAACACAATATATATATTGTATTATTATGTAAAAATGAATTAGTATTGATACACCACAATATATATATTGTCTGATTATCATATGAAGATGAATTAGTATTGATACAACACAATATATATATTGTATTATTATGTAAAAATGAATTAGTATTGATACACCACAATATATATATTGTCTGATTATCATGTGAAGATGAATTAGTATTGATACAACATAATATATATATTGTCTGATTATCATGTGAAGATTAATTAGTATTGATACAACACAATATATATATTGTCTGATTATTATGTAAAGATAAATTAATATTGATACAACACAATATATTGTCTGATTATTATGTGAAGATGAATTAGTACTAATACAACACAATATATATATTGTCTGATTATTATGTAAAGATGAATTAGTATTGATACAACACAATATATATTGTCTGATTATTATGTGAAGATGAATTAGTATTGATACAACACAATATATATATTGTCTTATTATTATGTGAAGATGAATTAATATTGATACAACACAATATATCTATTGTCTGATTATTATGTAAAGATGAATTAGTATTGATACAACACATAATATATATTGTCTGATTATCATGTGAAGATGAATTAATATTGATACAACACAATATATATATATATATTGTCTGATTATTATGTGAAGATGAATTAGTATTGATACAACACAATATATGTATTGTTTGATTATCATGTAAAGATGAATTAGTATTGATACAACACAATATATATATTGTCTGATTAATATCTGAAGAGGAATTAGTATTGATACAACACAATATATATATTGTCTGATTATTATGTAAAGATGAATTAGTATTGAATATATATATTGTCTGATTATTATGTAAAGATGAATTAGTATTGATACAACACAATATATATATTGTCTGATTATTATGTAAAGATGAATTAGTATTGATACAACACATAATATATATTGTCTGATTATCATGTAAAGATGAATTAATATTGATACAACACAATATATATATATATTGTCTGATTATTATATGAAGATGAATTAGTATTGATACAACACAATATATGTATTGTTTGATTATCATGTAAAGATGAATTAGTATTGATACAACACAATATATATATATTGTCTGATTACTATCTGAAGATGAATTAGTATTGATACAACACAATATATATATTGTCTGATTATTATGTAAAGATGAATTAGTATGTATACAACACAATATATATATTGTCTGATTATTATGTAAAGATGAATTAGTATTGATACAACAAATAAACATTTTAAGGCCAATCGATTTGGCAGGTGAGTTGTTACACATTCCTTACACATAATACAATTTAATGTCCGGGTAAAGTTTACTATACAAACAGTAAAGATGATATTTAATGAGGGTTCATAGAATTAGCATATCTTTCAATATAACACTTAACAACATTCGATGTTAAAGGGAGAAACACTTTAAAGTCCTTATCAATGATAATCATACGAACTTCCGGGTAAAGTTTGCCATAGTAAAACAGTAAAGATGATATTTAATGACAATATGGATACTATGGTTTCGTTGAATTAGCATATCTTTCAATATGGCACTTTCCTATCCACTGCTAATTTTATTACTTAAGATCATCTCAGCACTATATAAACGACATGCAAAATTTATTGCAGCGGATAAAATATTAGGTATAACAATCCTCAAAACATTCAACAGTAAAGGGAGAAACAATTTAAAATCGTTAACAAACTGGTTGTAAGGACAAATTCACAACAGTCAGCAGTGCTTGCTGCTCTGTCTACACAAACGACGGCCGACCATGCATATTAAATATCGGCAAGATTCAGAAACAAATTGGTTGTGCTCGTTTGGCTTGTTGATCTAGTGTTAATTAATTCACTGTTCAGGTACCTTGTTATAATACATCATATTATTCCAGTACCTTTCACTTCAAAGCTGTAGAAGTGGAGCTCTACTCCGTCCGTTTTATTGCCTATAACAATTCACTATAAAATCTCTAAAAATTATACTCCTTAAAAATAGGAAACAGAATAAACTTTCTAAGTATAAAACCATTTTTAGAAATGTATTATCAAATGTGCTGATCTTACATGTGATTAAATATTAAAAATTATGTTAAGCTGAATTAGAGATGAACAGATATTTTTTCAGGATTGGCACATTGAGAAATACACGAGAAGAAATAGAAAATGTAATTGTCAAACAAAGAAATATCAATCTATATGTGGTAGTTGTATTGTTATAAAATGTTTAGTTAAAAATCAAAATAATATAATTACGTTAAATATTTGTTATATGTTAATAATTTAAATATTTTGTCTTACTAATATTTAAACATAAAACATTAAACTCGCTTATAAGTTATACGTCTATGATTGCAAATAATTTTAACGTTCAGATGAATTAAGAATGAACAAATATTTTAAGATAAAACATTCCAATCCCAATTTTCACTATTTTCGTCTGAAACAATAGAAGCCTTACAAACATCAACAAAGGAGAATGGTTGGATTTTGATGTTTGTCCGATTGTGCAGAGCGTATACTTGAGACTTTTTTTAGAATTCTAAGACAAATATGGTCTTGGTAGTTGCACGAAGCCATATTTGGTAACCATACACAATACATATTGTAATCTGAGCTTTGTAGACGTATAGGATACTCTTATATAATTTTCTAGCAAGGTTTAAGTAGGCTATTTAATATCCTTACTATGTTAATTGTGTAAACAAATTATTAAATAACAATTTTGTTTTAATCAATAGTTTAAGATTAAATATTAACTTGCTGATGCATTAAACGCATGTAGTAACAACAATTCCCATGTTAAATGAATTAGCAATAAACGGATTTCCTTAAACAATTTACAAATTTTAATAATATGCTTTAAATTTGAGAAATATATACGGAAAACAAGTAAAACTAATAAAAAAATAAACGTACAGGTTTTACTGTAGATTTTTTTCCAACCGAATTAGTTTCGTTTTTTGCATTAAATAAGTCTCTTTTAAGAAAGTGTTGAGAGTTTTATTGAATTTACATATTCCTATATCAAGTATCCCTATATACAGTATATGCATTTGCTTTAGATAAACCTAGATATATTTCTCTCATTATAACAATGACAAATATTACATTAAGATTGTCACATACACACACACACACACGCATGTACACGTTTTCCCTAAAACAAAATACGTTTATAATTCAATAAGCATATCTTAAAATTGCAACGTTTTTTTTTTAAACTCAATAAAAATGATTTAACCTTTCACGTGTTTCATTGCATAAACCAATCAAATCATTAGACTTTTAATCATCAAAGAATAAAATGTTCACTTTTTACTAAAAATTGAAACGTAATTTTTAAGCTGGTTAGAAAGGTTTTAAAGACATAAAAATCCAAAATCCAGTAAGAAAAGAGTAAAGGAAACGTAATTTTAAAACGAAATAAAAAGCTTTACCGAAAATAAAATATCTACTGGTTATAGATACAACATTAATATGCAGAAGAATGAAAGAAGATTAGTTTGTAGAGCATTAGTTGAATAAACTCATTTTACAGGCCATATTTAAATTCATTTTAAGCTTTAAACAAACATACCTGGTTTACCAAGTGCAAGTGAAATATAAACGATTGCACTGAAAGGGACGGTTAGAATCCTAAAAAAGATCTCTTGGTTGGACTCACTAAAATAGGGGTAAATATTACACATCTGGTTGATTGTTCGCCTCCCTAGAAGAAAAAGTTTAAGAAAAATGAAAAAAAAATAGAAAGATTTCAACATTAATACATTTTACTAATCCATACTATTAGAAGGTGAAAATTATTCTGATAAAAAATCATAAAGAAAATAAAAAATATATAAATAATAAAAATGCACTAAAAACGTTGATGAAATAATTTGTTGAATGCTAGTAACAATTTGTTGAATTTCAAAAATTAAACAATATCTTAATCAAAATTAAAATAACTACTAAGAATATCAATTCTGTAAGGTTAGGTAAGGTACCAAATTCACAACTTTCGGTGGCTTTTTTCGTATACAAATATGCATTATCAGACATTAATTAAAAAAAATGAAATTGTGATAATCTATTATTATACTGCTTTTATCATTTGGATAATAAAATATGGGAATGATAATAATGCACTCATATGACTTAAAACGAAAGCTGAGTATTTGAAATCATTTTTCTTGTATTAAACATTTATTTTTCTATTGCTAGAAATATATTTTTATTATTATCAGTAGTAGCATGGTAGTTATATGTTTATTGTTTCTACAAATTCTTACTATTATTGTTTATTTTACTTTATTAATTGCATAATTCCTTTATCTATTACAAAATACTATGAATAGTATTTTACATTTAAAAATATGAATGGGAATTAAGTGTTTATGTCTGTGATTTTAAATGTTTTATAAAGTTATGTTTCTGGTTTTGTTGGCACGATTAAAATAAACAATGATATTAAAAATATTAAATTTCATTTATTTTTTATTTGCAGATGTTCCTGGTTGAATGTTTTTAATGAATATTAAGGGACCATCCTTCACCTTAAACAGTATTCTATACACAATTATTTCCTTACGTGACAGACAACAAAAACGTCTGCACACAACTTTATTAGACAGGAGCAATTTAGTTTAAATATCAATATACACATATGTGTGAAGAGTTATTTTATCTGGATTGTTTAGCAAATAGTGATAAGAACATCACACATATTTAAATTTGTGAAATTTTTGTTTAATGTTTTTATAAATCATAAGATATCGAATTTAACATTTCTGAAAAATCTGCTTGTTTATAAAAGAGAATATTTTAACTTTTACACAACGAAATGTCTCTTATCAAATAAAGTGATACAAATTGAAATTTATTTAGCATCTAAATTGCATCAACAACTCCAGATTAAAATTTGTGTATAACTTAGAAGTGATAATCTTGCTCCAGGAGAATTTAGTTTAAATATGAATAAACATATGAAGGAAAAGCCACTTTCTTGTAAAGTGTGTGGATATTCTTTTACTGAAAAATCAACATTAGTGAGACATATGAGAAATCACACCGGAGAAAAGCCACATTCTTGTGAAGTGTGTGGATATTCTTTTACTCAAAAAGGAACATTAGTGATTCATATGAGAACTCACACCGGAGAAAAGCCACATTCTTGTGAAGTGTGTGGATATTCGTGTACTAAAAAATCAAATTTAGTGAGACATATGAGATCTCATACCGGAGAAAAGCCACATCCTTGTGAAGTGTGTGGATATTCGTTTACTGAAAACTCAAATTTAGTGATTCATATGAGAACTCACACTGGAGAAAAGCCACATTCTTGTAAAGTGTGTGGATATTCGTTTACTGAAAAATCAAATTTAGCGAGTCATATCAGAACTCACACTGGGGAAAAGCCACATTCTTGTGACGTGTGTGGATATTCGTGTACTAAAAAATCAAATTTAGTGAGACATATGAGAACTCACACCGGAGAAAAGCCACATTCTTGTAAAGTGTGTGGAAATCTGTTTACTGAAAAATCGCATTTAGTGAGTCATATGAGAACTCACACTGGTGAAAAGCTCAACAGATATGATAATAGAAATAGTGAGGGATCACCATGAACGTCTACCTCAACAAACCTCAGTCACGAAGACTTTGGGGGTGTCATACTGGAAAATACTGCCGAGGTATATGATAATCCAGCAACACAGATTGCAAGAAAAAAGAGAAAGAAATACACCGAAATCGAAATAGACACATAAAAAAACAAGGATGGGAACAACATAAAAGAGCAGAAAAGTTCCTAGAGGAGCTTAAACAGGAATATATAGACAAAGATGCTTCACTCCAATGGCTCAAGAGCGGGAGACTTCCATTTGATGAGGAAAGACTCATTGTAGCCAGTCAAGACCAAGGCTTACTCACAAATGGATTCAACAAAATGGCTGGCCTACAAGCAAATGGCCAATGCCGGTTTTGCCACTCAGCAATTGAGAGCCCAAGCCACCTAATGTCTGCATGCCCAATCTTATTGGCAGATGGCCTCTACACTGCTCGCCACAACAAAGTATGTAAGTACCTTCATTGGAAAATCTGTGGAGAGATGCAGCTTGACAGAGCGACGAACATCTGGGAACATGAACCACCACCAATAACATCAAATGGAAAAGTGATTGTGTTCTATGACAAAGACATACAGGCAGGCAGATACATAAAAAACAAGGCCATCAAACCAGATATTGTAATATGGAACAAGCTCGAAAGAACTGCGCTTATTATCGATGTCACAGACCCAAATGATTTCGGCCTTAACAGAGCTGAACGGGAAAATATAACAAAATATCAGGACCTTAAAAATGATCTAAAAACGACATGGTTTCTGATATAAATAAACATTATACCGATTGTGATAGGAGCAACTGGCTTAATAAAAAAAGAATCTTCATAAATACTTAGAAGCAATCCCTGGAAGACCAAGCTGTAATGAAATACAAAAAGCAGCCATAAAGGGAACAGTATCTATTCTTAAAAGAACCCTCGGATATAAATGTAAATCATAACAGAATCAAGTGTTAGCTCCAGGAGGGAGCGTCTTGATCTCTTAAAACTTACTGATGTAAAATTTGTAAAACAAGTGAAAAGCCACATTCTTGTGAAGTATGTGATTATACTTGTTCTCAAACAATCACGGTTAAAGATATGAGAAGTCACATTCATACAGAGTTCAAGTGTGTGGCCTTTACATAATGCTGATTAGAATAAATATATCAGAAATCTAAACATTTGTTTGGATTACAAAATTACATGTAATAATAAGGTACATCACTTTTGTTTATTACGATGATTTAAATTGTGTCTTGCAATAAATTTGCTAATCACTAAATGCAAACTTGCTAACAACATAAACCAGGTCGTTAACAAGAACAGAACAATGAAAGTCAGCCATTTGCTCTATTGAATACCTAGGAAAGAATGTTGTTTGTAAATACCTTTGTGTTAAAATACAACCCTTGAGCATTAGATGACCAAGGATAATGTTCAGGAGAATATATAAAACACTTTAATCGAATCTATACATCGGAAATATTACTTAAAAATGCCATCCATCAATTGTGCCTTGCAATAAATTTTCTAATTACTTGCTAACAACATAATCCAGGTCGTTAACAAGAAGAGAAAAATAAGTCAGCCATCTGCTCTATTGAATACCTAGAAAATTATGTTGTTTGTAAATACACTGAGCATTAGATGACGAAGGATAATGTTCAGGAGAATATATAAAACACTTTAATCGAATCCATACATCGGAAATATCACTTTAAAAAAATGGCATCCATCAACTGATAAAAGCTGTCTTTTCTTATAGGTTGCATTTTTCATTGGCCACATGGCAACATTAGACACCTTGACACAAACGATAAACAAAATGGTGTCCTTAAATTATGCTAATTACGTTTTTTTTTGTGAAATTTAATTTTCTCTATTTCTGAGTTCATATTTTTGCTATTTTCAGATGAAAACGTTAACAGATAATAAAATTAATTTATTCACGTATAATTGTGTCTTGTTATTCATAGATTTTAATATTAATGCATAAATAATTTTGTTTTTTTTAATGTTAGTCAAATGATAAATGATAAAATTAATTTTTGACGTTTCTGGATTTTTTTTTTTTAGATGAGGATTGGTTATTTGTATTATTTGGATTCATCGGACTACTGTTCTCATCTTGAGTGTGATTTTCACAACGTTTCTATCGATGTAACCTTCGACCTTCTTCAGGTGTATTTTGTCGAACTCGGGAATGTTTCTGTCAAACTCAGGAATTTTGAGCGGAACCCTTTATTTACTCCACAGGGATAGCGTGCTCCTTATCCATTAGCCATGACTGGATAGATATCCTAAGTTATTCGCAATAGTATTTTTTTAAGTGATATTCTCCTGAGGGTTGAAGATTCAATCCTCAGTGTGGGCCACCGAAGAATACAGTTGCAAATTACTAGGACCGATGAATCCAAATAATACGAAAATAATTTTAGTCGCGTATAATTGTGTCTTGTTATTCATATATTTAAATAGTAATTCATAAATAATGATTGTTATTTTATTGTTATTCTATTTGATATTGTTATTATATTCGATATTGTTATTATATTTAATATTGTTATTGTATTTGATAGTTATTATATTTGATATTGTTATTCTATTTGATATTGTTATTCTATTTGATATTGTTATTGTATTTGATATTGTTATTATATTTGATATTGTTAGTCTATTTAATATTGTTATTATATTCGATATTGCTATTATATTTGATATTGTTATTATATTTGATATTGCTATTATTTTTGATATTGTTATTATTTTTTATATTTGATATCATTTTTGATTTTTTATATTATTATATTTAATATTGTTATTATATTTGATATTTGTTATTATATTTGATATTGTTATTATATTTAATATTGTTATTATATTGTACATTGTTACACGATACAAAAAAAGTAACGATTGAAATCTATTAGAAAAGTTTTGTACACACCACAATATTTAAACTAATTGGAACTTGAATGCATTAATTTGTATGTATTGTATTCTAAGTAAAAAAAATAAATGTCTTACATTGTAACGCTCAATGTTCCCGGAAAACAAATATATTTAGTTTAATCAAACACTCATATTTAAAAGAAATAAAATTAAGAGATTTAAAAAAAAGTTATTTGTGGAATGTGTATATCTTAACATATTCAGAAGTTTGATTATCTTTGTTGAATAAATTAATGTTGATGCAAATATGTAAATATGATGTAACATTTATTCAATAGACACAGTTTATTCTAACGAAATACTCTTATTTAAAAAGAAATCAAATTGATGAAGAGATTCGAAAAAGTGATTGTTGGAATGTGTACATCTTAACAAGAGTGAATGAATGGAGAATTGGTTTTTGATTCGTTTATCAAAAGATTGTAGTGAAGCCAAGACTACTATTTCTCCATTATACGTCTCTTTCTCTCTACACTTCCCTTCCTTCCTTCCTCCTTTCCTAACAAAATGTGACTAGAGGTTGTAGCCAATCAGGACGGAGAACAGTTCTTGTGGGAAAGACAAAAAGGGAGATACAACAAGTGTTGGAAGCAAAAAGATGGAGGCGCGAGTGGTTCCAGAGTTAGGGGACATAAATGAAAATCACGAACTTTCTATAACCCGATACCACTTGTACGCTGAAATGAATATAAAACAGTTTCGTTTGGAAGTTCCTTTGTTTCTTTATTATTATTCCCAGGTCGGTTTCTACTCCCGTCTTATTAATTTCGACGACTCCCCAAAAGGGGGACCCGCCGAAATGGTGACCTACCCAACAAGAATTACATTATGGTAACCGACATAATATCTCTCAGACTAAATTCATTATAAAATTATATGAGTGTGAAACGTATTTGTGTACATTAGAAAATGAGCGTATGGAAGCAAGGACAAACGAACAAGTTTACTTCAAACATTTAATGAGGATCAATACAATTGTTGGTTTTGTCACGATGTGCTGGTGACGACAGAGGTGGCGGCAGTGACGGAGACGTGGGTTGGCTGTCATGTTTCCGTTAGATGTTATCGATAATTGTTCAGGTTCGAATCTGTCAAGTTGCATCTCGCCACAGATCTTCTGCTTAATTAATATTTTGTGGCGGGCATTTTAATAGAATTGGGTATAATATAATGATAAGGTGTCTTAGACTCTCAATCAATTAGTAGCAAAATCTGGCCATTTGCTTGGAGACAAAATATTTTTAAAAGCAAATTTGTGAGTAAGCCCTTTCTCTATTAATTCGCACTTTTTATTTTAAGATTCAAATATTAATAACTACATTTTATTTCAGTATTTAATTTATGTATTTCTGTTGTATTAAATGCTAGCTTTAATTTTTTTTTTTTTTTTTTTCTCGTCCATAAATGTTTATCTACCAAGTTGATCTTAAATATTGTATAATCAATCCATTATATTATCATTTTCAGTCCCCCACCCCTAATTTCGAGCTCCCATCTTATCTCGCAATTACTTATAACGTCACCAACTAACCTTCGGAAGAACCCCCCCCATCCGATTTTGTTTTATATCATAAGTTGCTTAAAACGTGATTAGTTAAAGTTCAGAATAAAATCACGCTTTCTCTTAACGGTTAATTTAAAAAAAAAATCTTCTGAACGCTATTAAAAGTTAAATTCTTCACTAGTTTGGAGACGGAATGCGTTGTTGTGATAAGTGATTTTCTCTATTAATTCGCACTTTTTATTTTAAGATTCAAATATTAATAACTACATTTTATTTCAGTATTTAATTTATGTATTTCTGTTGTATTAAATGCTAGCTTTAATTTTTTTTTTTTTTTTTTTTTTTTCTCGTCCATAAATGTTTATCTACCAAGTTGATCTTAAATATTGTATAATCAATCCATTATATTATCATTTTCAGTCCCCCACCCCTAATTTCGAGCTCCCATCTTATCTCGCAATTACTTATAACGTCACCAACTAACCTTCGGAAGAACCCCCCCCCCCCATCCGATTTTGTTTTATATCATAAGTTGCTTAAAACGTGATTAGTTAAAGTTCAGAATAAAATCACGCTTTCTCTTAACGGTTAATTTAAAAAAAAAATCTTCTGAACGCTATTAAAAGTTAAATTCTTCACTAGTTTGGAGACGGAATGCGTTGTTGTGATAAGTGATTTTCTCTATTAATTCGCACTTTTTATTTTAAGATTCAAATATTAATAACTACATTTTATTTCAGTATTTAATTTATGTATTTCTGTTGTATTAAATGCTAGCTTTAATTTTTTTTTTTTTCTCGTCCATAAATGTTTATCTACCAAGTTGATCTTAAATATTGTATAATCAATCCATTATATTATCATTTTCAGTCCCCCACCCCTAATTTCGAGCTCCCATCTTATCTCGCAATTACTTATAACGTCACCAACTAACCTTCGGAAGAACCCCCCCCCATCCGATTTTGTTTTATATCATAAGTTGCTTAAAACGTGATTAGTTAAAGTTCAGAATAAAATCACGCTTTCTCTTAACGGTTAATTTAAAAAAAAATCTTCTGAACGCTATTAAAAGTTAAATTCTTCACTAGTTTGGAGACGGAATGCGTTGTTGTGATAAGTGATTTTCTCTATTAATTCGCACTTTTTATTTTAAGATTCAAATATTAATAACTACATTTTATTTCAGTATTTAATTTATGTATTTCTGTTGTATTAAATGCTAGCTTTAATTTTTTTTTTTTTTTTTTTTTTCTCGTCCATAAATGTTTATCTACCAAGTTGATCTTAAATATTGTATAATCAATCCATTATATTATCATTTTCAGTCCCCCACCCCTAATTTCGAGCTCCCATCTTATCTCGCAATTACTTATAACGTCACCAACTAACCTTCGGAAGAACCCCCCCCCATCCGATTTTGTTTTATATCATAAGTTGCTTAAAACGTGATTAGTTAAAGTTCAGAATAAAATCACGCTTTCTCTTAACGGTTAATTTAAAAAAAAAATCTTCTGAACGCTATTAAAAGTTAAATTCTTCACTAGTTTGGAGACGGAATGCGTTGTTGTGATAAGTGATTTTCTCTATTAATTCGCACTTTTTATTTAAGATTCAAATATTAATAACTACATTTTATTTCAGTATTTAATTTATGTATTTCTGTTGTATTAAATGCTAGCTTTAATTTTTTATTTTTTTATTTTTTTTTTTTTCTCGTCCATAAATGTTTATCTACCAAGTTGATCTTAAATATTGTATAATCAATCCATTATATTATCATTTTCAGTCCCCCACCCCTAATTTCGAGCTCCCATCTTATCTCGCAATTACTTATAACGTCACCAACTAACCTTCGGAAGAACCCCCCCCATCCGATTTTGTTTTATATCATAAGTTGCTTAAAACGTGATTAGTTAAAGTTCAGAATAAAATCACGCTTTCTCTTAACGGTTAATTTAAAAAAAAAATCTTCTGAACGCTATTAAAAGTTAAATTCTTCACTAGTTTGGAGACGGAATGCGTTGTTGTGATAAGTGATTTTCTCTATTAATTCGCACTTTTTATTTTAAGATTCAAATATTAATAACTACATTTTATTTCAGTATTTAATTTATGTATTTCTGTTGTATTAAATGCTAGCTTTAATTTTTTTTTTTTTTTTTTCTCATCCATAAATGTTTATCTACCAAGTTGATCTTAAATATTGTATAATCAATCCATTATATTATCATTTTCAGTCCCCCACCCCTAATTTCGAGCTCCCATCTTATCTCGCAATTACTTATAACGTCACCAACTAACCTTCGGAAGAACCCCCCCCCCATCCGATTTTGTTTTATATCATAAGTTGCTTAAAACGTGATTAGTTAAAGTTCAGAATAAAATCACGCTTTCTCTTAACGGTTAATTTAAAAAAAAAATCTTCTGAACGCTATTAAAAGTTAAATTCTTCACTAGTTTGGAGACGGAATGCGTTGTTGTGATAAGTGATTTTCTCTATTAATTCGCACTTTTTATTTTAAGATTCAAATATTAATAACTACATTTTATTTCAGTATTTAATTTATGTATTTCTGTTGTATTAAATGCTAGCTTTAATTTTTTTTTTTTTTTTTTTTTTTTTTTCTCGTCCATAAATGTTTATCTACCAAGTTGATCTTAAATATTGTATAATCAATCCATTATATTATCATTTTCAGTCCCCCACCCCTAATTTCGAGCTCCCATCTTATCTCGCAATTACTTATAACGTCACCAACTAACCTTCGGAAGAACCCCCCCCCATCCGATTTTGTTTTATATCATAAGTTGCTTAAAACGTGATTAGTTAAAGTTCAGAATAAAATCACGCTTTCTCTTAACGGTTAATTTAAAAAAAAAATCTTCTGAACGCTATTAAAAGTTAAATTCTTCACTAGTTTGGAGACGGAATGCGTTGTTGTGATAAGTGATTTTCTCTATTAATTCGCACTTTTTATTTTAAGATTCAAATATTAATAACTACATTTTATTTCAGTATTTAATTTATGTATTTCTGTTGTATTAAATGCTAGCTTTAATTTTTTTTTTTTTTTTTTTTTCTCGTCCATAAATGTTTATCTACCAAGTTGATCTTAAATATTGTATAATCAATCCATTATATTATCATTTTCAGTCCCCCACCCCTAATTTCGAGCTCCCATCTTATCTCGCAATTACTTATAACGTCACCAACTAACCTTCGGAAGAAACCCCCCCCCCATCCGATTTTGTTTTATATCATAAGTTGCTTAAAACGTGATTAGTTAAAGTTCAGAATAAAATCACGCTTTCTCTTAACGGTTAATTTAAAAAAAAAATCTTCTGAACGCTATTAAAAGTTAAATTCTTCACTAGTTTGGAGACGGAATGCGTTGTTGTGATAAGTGATTTTCTCTATTAATTCGCACTTTTTATTTAAGATTCAAATATTAATAACTACATTTTATTTCAGTATTTAATTTATGTATTTCTGTTGTATTAAATGCTAGCTTTAATTTTTTATTTTTTTATTTTTTTTTTTTTTTCTCGTCCATAAATGTTTATCTACCAAGTTGATCTTAAATATTGTATAATCAATCCATTATATTATCATTTTCAGTCCCCCACCCCTAATTTCGAGCTCCCATCTTATCTCGCAATTACTTATAACGTCACCAACTAACCTTCGGAAGAACCCCCCCCCCATCCGATTTTGTTTTATATCATAAGTTGCTTAAAACGTGATTAGTTAAAGTTCAGAATAAAATCACGCTTTCTCTTAACGGTTAATTTAAAAAAAAAATCTTCTGAACGCTATTAAAAGTTAAATTCTTCACTAGTTTGGAGACGGAATGCGTTGTTGTGATAAGTGATTTTCTCTATTAATTCGCACTTTTTATTTTAAGATTCAAATATTAATAACTACATTTTATTTCAGTATTTAATTTATGTATTTCTGTTGTATTAAATGCTAGTTTTAATTTTTTTTTTTTTTTTTTTTCTCGTCCATAAATGTTTATCTACCAAGTTGATCTTAAATATTGTATAATCAATCCATTATATTATCATTTTCAGTCCCCCACCCCTAATTTCGAGCTCCCATCTTATCTCGCAATTACTTATAACGTCACCAACTAACCTTCGGAAGAACCCCCCCCCCATCCGATTTTGTTTTATATCATAAGTTGCTTAAAACGTGATTAGTTAAAGTTCAGAATAAAATCACGCTTTCTCTTAACGGTTAATTTAAAAAAAAAATCTTCTGAACGCTATTAAAAGTTAAATTCTTCACTAGTTTGGAGACGGAATGCGTTGTTGTGATAAGTAATTTTCTCTATTAATTCGCACTTTTTATTTTAAGATTCAAATATTAATAACTACATTTTATTTCAGTATTTAATTTATGTATTTCTGTTGTATTAAATGCTAGCTTTAATTTTTTTTTTTTTTTTTTTTTTCTCGTCCATAAATGTTTATCTACCAAGTTGATCTTAAATATTGTATAATCAATCCATTATATTATCATTTTCAGTCCCCCACCCCTAATTTCGAGCTCCCATCTTATCTCGCAATTACTTATAACGTCACCAACTAACCTTCGGAAGAACCCCCCCCATCCGATTTTGTTTTATATCATAAGTTGCTTAAAACGTGATTAGTTAAAGTTCAGAATAAAATCACGCTTTCTCTTAACGGTTAATTTAAAAAAAAAATCTTCTGAACGCTATTAAAAGTTAAATTCTTCACTAGTTTGGAGACGGAATGCGTTGTTGTGATAAGTGATTTTCTCTATTAATTCGCACTTTTTATTTTAAGATTCAAATATTAATAACTACATTTTATTTCAGTATTTAATTTATGTATTTCTGTTGTATTAAATGCTAGCTTTAATTTTTTTTTTTTTTTTTTTTTTTTCTCGTCCATAAATGTTTATCTACCAAGTTGATCTTAAATATTGTATAATCAATCCATTATATTATCATTTTCAGTCCCCCACCCCTAATTTCGAGCTCCCATCTTATCTCGCAATTACTTATAACGTCACCAACTAACCTTCGGAAGAACCCCCCCCATCCGATTTTGTTTTATATCATAAGTTGCTTAAAACGTGATTAGTTAAAGTTCAGAATAAAATCACGCTTTCTCTTAACGGTTAATTTAAAAAAAAAATCTTCTGAACGCTATTAAAAGTTAAATTCTTCACTAGTTTGGAGACGGAATGCGTTGTTGTGATAAGTGATTTTCTCTATTAATTCGCACTTTTTATTTTAAGATTCAAATATTAATAACTACATTTTATTTCAGTATTTAATTTATGTATTTCTGTTGTATTAAATGCTAGCTTTAATTTTTTTTTTTTTTTTTTTTTTTTTTTCTCGTCCATAAATGTTTATCTACCAAGTTGATCTTAAATATTGTATAATCAATCCATTATATTATCATTTTCAGTCCCCCACCCCTAATTTCGAGCTCCCATCTTATCTCGCAATTACTTATAACGTCACCAACTAACCTTCGGAAGAACCCCCCCCATCCGATTTTGTTTTATATCATAAGTTGCTTAAAACGTGATTAGTTAAAGTTCAGAATAAAATCACGCTTTCTCTTAACGGTTAATTTAAAAAAAAAATCTTCTGAACGCTATTAAAAGTTAAATTCTTCACTAGTTTGGAGACGGAATGCGTTGTTGTGATAAGTGATTTTCTCTATTAATTCGCACTTTTTATTTTAAGATTCAAATATTAATAACTACATTTTATTTCAGTATTTAATTTATGTATTTCTGTTGTATTAAATGCTAGCTTTAATTTTTTTTTTTTTTTCTCGTCCATAAATGTTTATCTACCAAGTTGATCTTAAATATTGTATAATCAATCCATTATATTATCATTTTCAGTCCCCCACCCCTAATTTCGAGCTCCCATCTTATCTCGCAATTACTTATAACGTCACCAACTAACCTTCGGAAGAACCCCCCCCCATCCGATTTTGTTTTATATCATAAGTTGCTTAAAACGTGATTAGTTAAAGTTCAGAATAAAATCACGCTTTCTCTTAACGGTTAATTTAAAAAAAAAATCTTCTGAACGCTATTAAAAGTTAAATTCTTCACTAGTTTGGAGACGGAATGCGTTGTTGTGATAAGTGATTTTCTCTATTAATTCGCACTTTTTATTTTAAGATTCAAATATTAATAACTACATTTTATTTCAGTATTTAATTTATGTATTTCTGTTGTATTAAATGCTAGCTTTAATTTTTTTTTTTTTTTTTTTTTTTCTCGTCCATAAATGTTTATCTACCAAGTTGATCTTAAATATTGTATAATCAATCCATTATATTATCATTTTCAGTCCCCCACCCCTAATTTCGAGCTCCCATCTTATCTCGCAATTACTTATAACGTCACCAACTAACCTTCGGAAGAACCCCCCCCCCATCCGATTTTGTTTTATATCATAAGTTGCTTAAAACGTGATTAGTTAAAGTTCAGAATAAAATCACGCTTTCTCTTAACGGTTAATTTAAAAAAAAAATCTTCTGAACGCTATTAAAAGTTAAATTCTTCACTAGTTTGGAGACGGAATGCGTTGTTGTGATAAGTGATTTTCTCTATTAATTCGCACTTTTTATTTAAGATTCAAATATTAATAACTACATTTTATTTCAGTATTTAATTTATGTATTTCTGTTGTATTAAATGCTAGCTTTAATTTTTTATTTTTTTATTTTTTTTTTTTTCTCGTCCATAAATGTTTATCTACCAAGTTGATCTTAAATATTGTATAATCAATCCATTATATTATCATTTTCAGTCCCCCACCCCTAATTTCGAGCTCCCATCTTATCTCGCAATTACTTATAACGTCACCAACTAACCTTCGGAAGAACCCCCCCCCCATCCGATTTTGTTTTATATCATAAGTTGCTTAAAACGTGATTAGTTAAAGTTCAGAATAAAATCACGCTTTCTCTTAACGGTTAATTTAAAAAAAAAATCTTCTGAACGCTATTAAAAGTTAAATTCTTCACTAGTTTGGAGACGGAATGCGTTGTTGTGATAAGTGATTTTCTCTATTAATTCGCACTTTTTATTTTAAGATTCAAATATTAATAACTACATTTTATTTCAGTATTTAATTTATGTATTTCTGTTGTATTAAATGCTAGCTTTAATTTTTTTTTTTTTTTTCTCGTCCATAAATGTTTATCTACCAAGTTGATCTTAAATATTGTATAATCAATCCATTATATTATCATTTTCAGTCCCCCACCCCTAATTTCGAGCTCCCATCTTATCTCGCAATTACTTATAACGTCACCAACTAACCTTCGGAAGAACCCCCCCCATCCGATTTTGTTTTATATCATAAGTTGCTTAAAACGTGATTAGTTAAAGTTCAGAATAAAATCACGCTTTCTCTTAACGGTTAATTTAAAAAAAAAATCTTCTGAACGCTATTAAAAGTTAAATTCTTCACTAGTTTGGAGACGGAATGCGTTGTTGTGATAAGTGATTTTCTCTATTAATTCGCACTTTTTATTTTAAGATTCAAATATTAATAACTACATTTTATTTCAGTATTTAATTTATGTATTTCTGTTGTATTAAATGCTAGCTTTAATTTTTTTTTTTTTTTCTCGTCCATAAATGTTTATCTACCAAGTTGATCTTAAATATTGTATAATCAATCCATTATATTATCATTTTCAGTCCCCCACCCCTAATTTCGAGCTCCCATCTTATCTCGCAATTACTTATAACGTCACCAACTAACCTTCGGAAGAACCCCCCCCATCCGATTTTGTTTTATATCATAAGTTGCTTAAAACGTGATTAGTTAAAGTTCAGAATAAAATCACGCTTTCTCTTAACGGTTAATTTAAAAAAAAAATCTTCTGAACGCTATTAAAAGTTAAATTCTTCACTAGTTTGGAGACGGAATGCGTTGTTGTGATAAGTGATTTTCTCTATTAATTCGCACTTTTTATTTTAAGATTCAAATATTAATAACTACATTTTATTTCAGTATTTAATTTATGTATTTCTGTTGTATTAAATGCTAGCTTTAATTTTTTTTTTTTTTTTTTTTTTTCTCGTCCATAAATGTTTATCTACCAAGTTGATCTTAAATATTGTATAATCAATCCATTATATTATCATTTTCAGTCCCCCACCCCTAATTTCGAGCTCCCATCTTATCTCGCAATTACTTATAACGTCACCAACTAACCTTCGGAAGAACCCCCCCCCCATCCGATTTTGTTTTATATCATAAGTTGCTTAAAACGTGATTAGTTAAAGTTCAGAATAAAATCACGCTTTCTCTTAACGGTTAATTTAAAAAAAAAATCTTCTGAACGCTATTAAAAGTTAAATTCTTCACTAGTTTGGAGACGGAATGCGTTGTTGTGATAAGTGATTTTCTCTATTAATTCGCACTTTTTATTTAAGATTCAAATATTAATAACTACATTTTATTTCAGTATTTAATTTATGTATTTCTGTTGTATTAAATGCTAGCTTTAATTTTTTATTTTTTTTTTTTTTTTTTTTCTCGTCCATAAATGTTTATCTACCAAGTTGATCTTAAATATTGTATAATCAATCCATTATATTATCATTTTCAGTCCCCCACCCCTAATTTCGAGCTCCCATCTTATCTCGCAATTACTTATAACGTCACCAACTAACCTTCGGAAGAACCCCCCCCCATCCGATTTTGTTTTATATCATAAGTTGCTTAAAACGTGATTAGTTAAAGTTCAGAATAAAATCACGCTTTCTCTTAACGGTTAATTTAAAAAAAAAATCTTCTGAACGCTATTAAAAGTTAAATTCTTCACTAGTTTGGAGACGGAATGCGTTGTTGTGATAAGTGATTTTCTCTATTAATTCGCACTTTTTATTTTAAGATTCAAATATTAATAACTACATTTTATTTCAGTATTTAATTTATGTATTTCTGTTGTATTAAATGCTAGCTTTAATTTTTTTTTTTTTTTTTTTTCTCGTCCATAAATGTTTATCTACCAAGTTGATCTTAAATATTGTATAATCAATCCATTATATTATCATTTTCAGTCCCCCACCCCTAATTTCGAGCTCCCATCTTATCTCGCAATTACTTATAACGTCACCAACTAACCTTCGGAAGAACCCCCCCCCATCCGATTTTGTTTTATATCATAAGTTGCTTAAAACGTGATTAGTTAAAGTTCAGAATAAAATCACGCTTTCTCTTAACGGTTAATTTAAAAAAAAAATCTTCTGAACGCTATTAAAAGTTAAATTCTTCACTAGTTTGGAGACGGAATGCGTTGTTGTGATAAGTGATTTTCTCTATTAATTCGCACTTTTTATTTTAAGATTCAAATATTAATAACTACATTTTATTTCAGTATTTAATTTATGTATTTCTGTTGTATTAAATGCTAGCTTTAATTTTTTTTTTTTTTTTTTTTTTTTTTTCTCGTCCATAAATGTTTATCTACCAAGTTGATCTTAAATATTGTATAATCAATCCATTATATTATCATTTTCAGTCCCCCACCCCTAATTTCGAGCTCCCATCTTATCTCGCAATTACTTATAACGTCACCAACTAACCTTCGGAAGAACCCCCCCCCCCATCCGATTTTGTTTTATATCATAAGTTGCTTAAAACGTGATTAGTTAAAGTTCAGAATAAAATCACGCTTTCTCTTAACGGTTAATTTAAAAAAAAAATCTTCTGAACGCTATTAAAAGTTAAATTCTTCACTAGTTTGGAGACGGAATGCGTTGTTGTGATAAGTAATTTTCTCTATTAATTCGCACTTTTTATTTTAAGATTCAAATATTAATAACTACATTTTATTTCAGTATTTAATTTATGTATTTCTGTTGTATTAAATGCTAGCTTTAATTTTTTTTTTTTTTTTTTTCTCGTCCATAAATGTTTATCTACCAAGTTGATCTTAAATATTGTATAATCAATCCATTATATTATCATTTTCAGTCCCCCACCCCTAATTTCGAACTCCCATCTTATCTCGCAATTACTTATAACGTCACCAACTAACCTTCGGAAGAACCCCCCCCCCCATCCGATTTTGTTTTATATCATAAGTTGCTTAAAACGTGATTAGTTAAAGTTCAGAATAAAATCACGCTTTCTCTTAACGGTTAATTTTAAAAAAAAATCTTCTGAACGCTATTAAAAGTTAAATTCTTCACTAGTTTGGAGACGGAATGCGTTGTTGTGATAAGTGATTTTCTCTATTAATTCGCACTTTTTATTTTAAGATTCAAATATTAATAACTACATTTTATTTCAGTATTTAATTTATGTATTTCTGTTGTATTAAATGCTAGCTTTAATTTTTTTTTTTTTTTTTTTTTTCTCGTCCATAAATGTTTATCTACCAAGTTGATCTTAAATATTGTATAATCAATCCATTATATTATCATTTTCAGTCCCCCACCCCTAATTTCGAGCTCCCATCTTATCTCGCAATTACTTATAACGTCACCAACTAACCTTCGGAAGAAACCCCCCCCCCATCCGATTTTGTTTTATATCATAAGTTGCTTAAAACGTGATTAGTTAAAGTTCAGAATAAAATCACGCTTTCTCTTAACGGTTAATTTAAAAAAAAAATCTTCTGAACGCTATTAAAAGTTAAATTCTTCACTAGTTTGGAGACGGAATGCGTTGTTGTGATAAGTGATTTTCTCTATTAATTCGCACTTTTTATTTAAGATTCAAATATTAATAACTACATTTTATTTCAGTATTTAATTTATGTATTTCTGTTGTATTAAATGCTAGCTTTAATTTTTTATTTTTTTATTTTTTTTTTTTTTCTCGTCCATAAATGTTTATCTACCAAGTTGATCTTAAATATTGTATAATCAATCCATTATATTATCATTTTCAGTCCCCCACCCCTAATTTCGAGCTCCCATCTTATCTCGCAATTACTTATAACGTCACCAACTAACCTTCGGAAGAACCCCCCCCATCCGATTTTGTTTTATATCATAAGTTGCTTAAAACGTGATTAGTTAAAGTTCAGAATAAAATCACGCTTTCTCTTAACGGTTAATTTAAAAAAAAAATCTTCTGAACGCTATTAAAAGTTAAATTCTTCACTAGTTTGGAGACGGAATGCGTTGTTGTGATAAGTGATTTTCTCTATTAATTCGCACTTTTTATTTTAAGATTCAAATATTAATAACTACATTTTATTTCAGTATTTAATTTATGTATTTCTGTTGTATTAAATGCTAGTTTTAATTTTTTTTTTTTTTTTTTTTCTCGTCCATAAATGTTTATCTACCAAGTTGATCTTAAATATTGTATAATCAATCCATTATATTATCATTTTCAGTCCCCCACCCCTAATTTCGAGCTCCCATCTTATCTCGCAATTACTTATAACGTCACTAACTAACCTTCGGAAGAACCCCCCCCCATCCGATTTTGTTTTATATCATAAGTTGCTTAAAACGTGATTAGTTAAAGTTCAGAATAAAATCACGCTTTCTCTTAACGGTTAATTTAAAAAAAAAATCTTCTGAACGCTATTAAAAGTTAAATTCTTCACTAGTTTGGAGACGGAATGCGTTGTTGTGATAAGTAATTTTCTCTATTAATTCGCACTTTTTATTTTAAGATTCAAATATTAATAACTACATTTTATTTCAGTATTTAATTTATGTATTTCTGTTGTATTAAATGCTAGCTTTAATTTTTTTTTTTTTTTTTTTTTTCTCGTCCATAAATGTTTATCTACCAAGTTGATCTTAAATATTGTATAATCAATCCATTATATTATCATTTTCAGTCCCCCACCCCTAATTTCGAGCTCCCATCTTATCTCGCAATTACTTATAACGTCACCAACTAACCTTCGGAAGAACCCCCCCCCATCCGATTTTGTTTTATATCATAAGTTGCTTAAAACGTGATTAGTTAAAGTTCAGAATAAAATCACGCTTTCTCTTAACGGTTAATTTAAAAAAAAAATCTTCTGAACGCTATTAAAAGTTAAATTCTTCACTAGTTTGGAGACGGAATGCGTTGTTGTGATAAGTGATTTTCTCTATTAATTCGCACTTTTTATTTTAAGATTCAAATATTAATAACTACATTTTATTTCAGTATTTAATTTATGTATTTCTGTTGTATTAAATGCTAGCTTTAATTTTTTTTTTTTTTTTTTTTTTTTTTTTCTCGTCCATAAATGTTTATCTACCAAGTTGATCTTAAATATTGTATAATCAATCCATTATATTATCATTTTCAGTCCCCCACCCCTAATTTCGAGCTCCCATCTTATCTCGCAATTACTTATAACGTCACCAACTAACCTTCGGAAGAACCCCCCCCCCCCATCCGATTTTGTTTTATATCATAAGTTGCTTAAAACGTGATTAGTTAAAGTTCAGAATAAAATCACGCTTTCTCTTAACGGTTAATTTTAAAAAAAAATCTTCTGAACGCTATTAAAAGTTAAATTCTTCACTAGTTTGGAGACGGAATGCGTTGTTGTGATAAGTGATTTTCTCTATTAATTCGCACTTTTTATTTTAAGATTCAAATATTAATAACTACATTTTATTTCAGTATTTAATTTATGTATTTCTGTTGTATTAAATGCTAGCTTTAATTTTTTTTTTTTTTTTTCTCGTCCATAAATGTTTATCTACCAAGTTGATCTTAAATATTGTATAATCAATCCATTATATTATCATTTTCAGTCCCCCACCCCTAATTTCGAGCTCCCATCTTATCTCGCAATTACTTATAACGTCACCAACTAACCTTCGGAAGAACCCCCCCCCATCCGATTTTGTTTTATATCATAAGTTGCTTAAAACGTGATTAGTTAAAGTTCAGAATAAAATCACGCTTTCTCTTAACGGTTAATTTAAAAAAAAATCTTCTGAACGCTATTAAAAGTTAAATTCTTCACTAGTTTGGAGACGGAATGCGTTGTTGTGATAAGTGATTTTCTCTATTAATTCGCACTTTTTATTTTAATATTCAAATATTAATAACTACATTTTATTTCAGTATTTAATTTATGTATTTCTGTTGTATTAAATGCTAGCTTTAATTTTTTTTTTTTTTTTTTTTTTTTCTCGTCCATAAATGTTTATCTACCAAGTTGATCTTAAATATTGTATAATCAATCCATTATATTATCATTTTCAGTCCCCCACCCCTAATTTCGAGCTCCCATCTTATCTCGCAATTACTTATAACGTCACCAACTAACCTTCGGAAGAACCCCCCCCCCATCCGATTTTGTTTTATATCATAAGTTGCTTAAAACGTGATTAGTTAAAGTTCAGAATAAAATCACGCTTTCTC
Source organism: Euprymna scolopes (assembly GCF_053919585.1). Classification (NCBI taxonomy): domain Eukaryota; kingdom Metazoa; phylum Mollusca; class Cephalopoda; order Sepiida; family Sepiolidae; genus Euprymna; species Euprymna scolopes. The sequence goes on along the minus strand of NC_136527.1, from coordinate 213,539,457 downwards.
TTAACGGTTAATTTAAAAAAAAAATCTTCTGAACGCTATTAAAAGTTAAATTCTTCACTAGTTTGGAGACGGAATGCGTTGTTGTGATAAGTGATTTTCTCTATTAATTCGCACTTTTTATTTTAAGATTCAAATATTAATAACTACATTTTATTTCAGTATTTAATTTATGTATTTCTGTTGTATTAAATGCTAGCTTTAATTTTTTTTTTTTTTTTTTTTTTTTTTTCTCGTCCATAAATGTTTATCTACCAAGTTGATCTTAAATATTGTATAATCAATCCATTATATTATCATTTTCAGTCCCCCACCCCTAATTTCGAGCTCCCATCTTATCTCGCAATTACTTATAACGTCACCAACTAACCTTCGGAAGAACCCCCCCCCATCCGATTTTGTTTTATATCATAAGTTGCTTAAAACGTGATTAGTTAAAGTTCAGAATAAAATCACGCTTTCTCTTAACGGTTAATTTAAAAAAAAAATCTTCTGAACGCTATTAAAAGTTAAATTCTTCACTAGTTTGGAGACGGAATGCGTTGTTGTGATAAGTGATTTTCTCTATTAATTCGCACTTTTTATTTTAAGATTCAAATATTAATAACTACATTTTATTTCAGTATTTAATTTATGTATTTCTGTTGTATTAAATGCTAGCTTTAATTTTTTTTTTTTTTTTCTCGTCCATAAATGTTTATCTACCAAGTTGATCTTAAATATTGTATAATCAATCCATTATATTATCATTTTCAGTCCCCCACCCCTAATTTCGAGCTCCCATCTTATCTCGCAATTACTTATAACGTCACCAACTAACCTTCGGAAGAACCCCCCCCCCATCCGATTTTGTTTTATATCATAAGTTGCTTAAAACGTGATTAGTTAAAGTTCAGAATAAAATCACGCTTTCTCTTAACGGTTAATTTAAAAAAAAAATCTTCTGAACGCTATTAAAAGTTAAATTCTTCACTAGTTTGGAGACGGAATGCGTTGTTGTGATAAGTGATTTTCTCTATTAATTCGCACTTTTTATTTTAAGATTCAAATATTAATAACTACATTTTATTTCAGTATTTAATTTATGTATTTCTGTTGTATTAAATGCTAGCTTTAATTTTTTTTTTTTTTTTTTTTTTTTTTCTCGTCCATAAATGTTTATCTACCAAGTTGATCTTAAATATTGTATAATCAATCCATTATATTATCATTTTCAGTCCCCCACCCCTAATTTCGAGCTCCCATCTTATCTCGCAATTACTTATAACGTCACCAACTAACCTTCGGAAGAACCCCCCCCCCCATCCGATTTTGTTTTATATCATAAGTTGCTTAAAACGTGATTAGTTAAAGTTCAGAATAAAATCACGCTTTCTCTTAACGGTTAATTTAAAAAAAAAATCTTCTGAACGCTATTAAAAGTTAAATTCTTCACTAGTTTGGAGACGGAATGCGTTGTTGTGATAAGTGATTTTCTCTATTAATTCGCACTTTTTATTTTAAGATTCAAATATTAATAACTACATTTTATTTCAGTATTTAATTTATGTATTTCTGTTGTATTAAATGCTAGCTTTAATTTTTTTTTTTTTTTTCTCGTCCATAAATGTTTATCTACCAAGTTGATCTTAAATATTGTATAATCAATCCATTATATTATCATTTTCAGTCCCCCACCCCTAATTTCGAGCTCCCATCTTATCTCGCAATTACTTATAACGTCACCAACTAACCTTCGGAAGAACCCCCCCCCCCATCCGATTTTGTTTTATATCATAAGTTGCTTAAAACGTGATTAGTTAAAGTTCAGAATAAAATCACGCTTTCTCTTAACGGTTAATTTAAAAAAAAAATCTTCTGAACGCTATTAAAAGTTAAATTCTTCACTAGTTTGGAGACGGAATGCGTTGTTGTGATAAGTGATTTTCTCTATTAATTTGCACTTTTTATTTTAAGATTCAAATATTAATAACTACATTTTATTTCAGTATTTAATTTATGTATTTCTGTTGTATTAAATGCTAGCTTTAATTTTTTTTTTTTTTTTTCTCGTCCATAAATGTTTATCTACCAAGTTGATCTTAAATATTGTATAATCAATCCATTATATTATCATTTTCAGTCCCCCACCCCTAATTTCGAGCTCCCATCTTATCTCGCAATTACTTATAACGTCACCAACTAACCTTCGGAAGAACCCCCCCCCCCATCCGATTTTGTTTTATATCATAAGTTGCTTAAAACGTGATTAGTTAAAGTTCAGAATAAAATCACGCTTTCTCTTAACGGTTAATTTAAAAAAAAAATCTTCTGAACGCTATTAAAAGTTAAATTCTTCACTAGTTTGGAGACGGAATGCGTTGTTGTGATAAGTGATTTTCTCTATTAATTCGCACTTTTTATTTTAAGATTCAAATATTAATAACTACATTTTATTTCAGTATTTAATTTATGTATTTCTGTTGTATTAAATGCTAGCTTTAATTTTTTTTTTTTTTTTTTCTCGTCCATAAATGTTTATCTACCAAGTTGATCTTAAATATTGTATAATCAATCCATTATATTATCATTTTCAGTCCCCCACCCCTAATTTCGAGCTCCCATCTTATCTCGCAATTACTTATAACGTCACCAACTAACCTTCGGAAGAACCCCCCCCCCCCCATCCGATTTTGTTTTATATCATAAGTTGCTTAAAACGTGATTAGTTAAAGTTCAGAATAAAATCACGCTTTCTCTTAACGGTTAATTTAAAAAAAAAATCTTCTGAACGCTATTAAAAGTTAAATTCTTCACTAGTTTGGAGACGGAATGCGTTGTTGTGATAAGTGATTTTCTCTATTAATTCGCACTTTTTATTTTAAGATTCAAATATTAATAACTACATTTTATTTCAGTATTTAATTTATGTATTTCTGTTGTATTAAATGCTAGCTTTAATTTTTTTTTTTTTTTTTTCTCGTCCATAAATGTTTATCTACCAAGTTGATCTTAAATATTGTATAATCAATCCATTATATTATCATTTTCAGTCCCCCACCCCTAATTTCGAGCTCCCATCTTATCTCGCAATTACTTATAACGTCACCAACTAACCTTCGGAAGAACCCCCCCCATCCGATTTTGTTTTATATCATAAGTTGCTTAAAACGTGATTAGTTAAAGTTCAGAATAAAATCACGCTTTCTCTTAACGGTTAATTTAAAAAAAAAATCTTCTGAACGCTATTAAAAGTTAAATTCTTCACTAGTTTGGAGACGGAATGCGTTGTTGTGATAAGTGATTTTCTCTATTAATTCGCACTTTTTATTTTAAGATTCAAATATTAATAACTACATTTTATTTCAGTATTTAATTTATGTATTTCTGTTGTATTAAATGCTAGCTTTAATTTTTTTTTTTTTTTTTTTTCTCGTCCATAAATGTTTATTTATCTACCGAGTTGATTGCAAAAATAGATTACCTAATTGTACTCATTTTTAGTTCGTGGGAGGGGAATCTATCACCATACTTTCCCTTAAACAGGTCCGTTGGACTTTTATTAAGTACAATACTTAATAGTTATTTTTTATTTATTTATTTATTTATTTATTTATTTATTTTTAATGGAGAGTAGAAAACGCATTGTGGATGCGTTATCGGCAGCTCCTGTTACTCTCGCTTCTTCTTATTTGTCCCTCAGTCCTCATTTTTAAATGAGTGATTTTTCTGACAAAGGGAGAAGAAAAAGCTGTTTTCTAGGTTGGCAGTATTTTTGCGCGAACAGTTGGCAGAGTTGGTGGAAATTTTCTGTTTCTATGTCTATCCTTGTAGCCATGTCACTAGTAAGGGTGCTGGAGGTAAACGTTTTGTCTGGGCTGACGTTATCCGCCTGATAGTCAGGGACCCGAACCTTGGATTAACCACTAAGGAGGCTGTCCTATCAGCAGGTGCAAAGTACTGGGGCTGCTGTATTGCCATTTGGTGAATGGAATCTGGACCATGCAGTAGCTTCTGGTGGGGCCTCTCGATGCCATACTAGTGGGTAATTGTTACGGCTTTACCTTATCATGTGGTACAAAAAAAAAAAAATTCTTCGTTTCTTTTTCTCTCTTAGTTTCCCCTCTCTGTCCTGCTCTAAGTAAATCTGTCGACCTAGTCCACAAATTCCAAAATTTCATCATGACAAGTTTCAAGAAAAAATACACGATTAAACCCGGTTCTCCAACTTCCAACGTAGACCCCTACTACCATGTCTCCTTCTCCAACATCAGGGGTCTACGTTCTAACCTTCCAGAGGTTGAAACCCAATTACAGGAGACTAAACCAGACCTTTTATTTTTAAGTGAAACTGGCATTGGACAGGCTATTTCCCTTGATGAGTTTGCAATTACAGGATACTCTAACTTAACTTCTAAATCTGACCCCCAAGATCGCCATGGGCATGGAATATGTGCCTATATTAAAGATAGCTTTCCATGTGGGAGGGACATCTCCAGGGAAGATCCTAACTTACCTTATATGTGCTTCCGGGTTGCTTTAGCTCACACTACTGCATTTATATTTACTCTCTATCGCCCCCACAACAGCGGAGTTACTATCTTTCAAAGCATATCTGAGAAAATTGACCAAGTCCTTTCTACTTATCCTTCAGCTAACATTCACGTATGTGGAGACTTCAATGTTCACAACATCGAATGGTTGACCCACTCAAACAAGACCGATGATGAGGGGAGGTTCTGTCATGATTTCTCCATTGCCTATGACCTCACTCAGATTGTTCAGGAACCTACCCGTGTGCCCGATAATGACGGCCAGTATGCGAGCCTACTAGACCTTTTTCTCACAACTTGCCCTGAACTATGTTCAGTTTCTGTTCTGTCGCCTCTTGGATCTTCCGACCACTCTGTTGTATCAATTAAGATAAAAATGAAATGTAATAAGTCCCCAGACGTACCTCTTCATCGTACAGTATATCGATACACTAAGGCTGACTGGGATAGCTTCCGTACATTTATATCTGATCTACCTCTGCATTCCATGTTTAAAAAGGATGTGTCCTCTATAGTATTAGACCTAACTGAATGGTTAATTGTAGGTATTGACCATTTCATACCCTCTAAAAAATTTCAGCAAAAACCTAACAGCCAGCCATGGTTCTCTCCAGAATGTGCTGCTGCCATTGCGCACAGAAATCACTTTTTCCACTGCTTCAAACGTAATAGATGTATGGAAACTAAAGCCGTTTTCAGGACTGCCAGCAACCATTGTAAGAAAGTAATAAGGAACGCAAGAGAGTTGTATGCTCAATCTGTTAAGTCCAAAGTAGCTGAGCAGCGGCTTGGTTCCCACCAGTTTTGGCAAATAGCAAACAGAATCCTGAACAGAAGAGTGTGCTCCATCCCAACTATTATCAATGGATCTGAGGTAATCTCGTCAGCATCAGACAAAGCCAAACTCTTTGTCAAGAACTTTGCAGCTAATTCTACCCTTTGCGACCAAGACCGCCAACCCCCAATATTTCCTCTTGTATCAGAAAACACGCTATGTGATATACGTATATCTGTACGTGATGTTGCCAAGCTAATCAAAAACCTTGATTCCAGTAAAGCAACTGGCCCTGATGGTATTCCAATTATAGTACTCAAAAAACTTCAACCTGAACTAGCGCCCATACTTACAAAACTGTTTAAACGTTGTCTTAAGGAGAATAGTTTCCCATCTCCCTGGAAAATCTCATCAGTATGCCCTGTATTTAAGAATTCAGGTGATCGCTCATCCCCCTCTCAGTACAGGCCAATAAGTCTCCTGTGCGTCATGAGTAAGTTGCTAGAATCTGTATTAAATACAGAAGTAATCAAACATCTCAACAAAAATAACCTTCTTAGTGACACTCAATATGGTTTCCGTTCTGCTAGATCTACAGCAGATGTCCTTACAGTTATATCGCATAGGATTAGCAAATCTCTCGACGGTGGCAATATTTCTAGGGCAATTGCTCTTGACATATCTAAAGCCTTTGATAGGGTATGGCATAAAGGTTTACTTCATAAGATCGCTAGCTATGGTATAGCTGGAAAAGTCTTCTCAATTATTAAATCATTTCTTTCTGATAGATTCATAAGAGTAGTAGTTGAGGGGCAAAAATCAGAAGCTCACAATATTAATGCCGGTGTCCCTCAGGGATCCATCCTGGGCCCAACTCTTTTCCTGATCTACATTAATGATCTTCCAAATCATATCCTTACATCATTTGTAGACATTTATGCTGACGACACTACCATTTATGGTACCACATCTAAGACAGTAAACGACCAAGTTCTCTCCAATTCTCTCTCCTCTGATCTTGAGCACGTAGTACAATGGGGAAAGGAGTGGCTGGTTACTTTTAATGCATCTAAAACCAAGCTTCTCTCTTTACATCATCAACATTCTAATCCACATTTGTCATCAATTGAAATGAATGGCTCTCGTCTTCAGGAGGCCTCAAGTTTTGACAAGCTTCTGGGCTTGACCATTACTCCTGATCTTAAATGGAACACGTACATCAAATCTGTTGCCAAGGCCGCTGGAAAAATGGTGGGATCTTTCTATCGATCCAGTAGATATCTCACTGCTGATGCTATTCTCTATCTATATAAGAGCCAGGTACGTCCAAGGATGGAATACTGTTGCCACATCTGGGCAGGAGCTGCTAGAAAGAACTTGTCCTGCCTTGATAGAGTTCAAAATAGACTTCGTAGCCTCGTAGGAGATGTCCTTTTCTCCTCCTTGCAACCTCTATCTCACAGAAGAGATGTTGCGAGTTTGTCTCTGATGTATCGTTATTTTCATGGAAAGTGTTCAACTGAGCTTCAATCTATGGTCCCCCCTCGCCAAACTTTCACAAGAAACACTCGTCTAGCTGTAAACACTATCAATAATTTCCCCCACTCTTTATCTGTGCCTAAACCTAAACGTAGATTCCATGAACAAAGCTTCTTTCTTAGAACTGCACGCCTGTGGAATTGTCTTCCGTTTTCCTGCTTTCCGGCTGACTACAATATGGTTTTGTTCAAGTCTAAAGTAAATAAGTTCTTGATGAGCCGTTCCATATAAGTTATTAAATTTACCAAATTTTCATTACTAATGATTACTATATTGACCAACTTCTACTGTACACTCTTTAACCCTTATCCTTGAGTGGCCTCTGGGCCTTGATAATGTGGTGATGCCTTTGTAAAAAAAAAAAAAAAAAAAAAAAAAAGCCCTGATTTTGACCAACTACAATGAGTATTTCCTGATTAAATGAGTTTAACACTTTAGAGCAATTAGAGCGAGACATCACTGTATATATAACAGTGATAAAGTTACTGTATATAACACTGATAAAGTTCCTGTATATATAACACTGATAAAGTTACTTGATAACTTTCCTGCACTCTTTTTCTTAGTGAAAATTCCCATTTGACCACATTATCTGCGTTTCATCAATTATTTTCACAACATTACTTACAAGAACAGAAATGTTTACACTGCGTGAAAACACATTGCTTCTTTTATATATTTATAAAAATAAAAAATCAATTTACTCTTGAAGCTATCATTTGATTTTAGTACTATTTATTAGAGTTTTGATCTATTAAGTTTTAACGTGGTTCTTCTATAGCTATCCTCTTTTATCAAAGGTTTGGTGTTCCAGACATTATGTTCATATATTTCTGAAGTTTATGATGTGATTTTCACTATATATATATATATATATATATATATATATATATATATATATATATATATATATATATATATATATATATATATATATATATATATATATATATATTTAAAGGGGATTAAATCAGTAGTCTAAAGAGCAGAGTGCATTTAATGAGGGTCAATACAATTGTTGGTTTTGTCACGATGTTGTTATTGCGATAGGCACTAAGTCATGGACAATAATTTTAACATATATTTTTTTTTAAACAAAGTCTCCTCATCAGCAAAAATATTGGGTGTTTTTTTAAAGACACCAAAACTAAACCTAGCGTTTTTTAACTTATGATTGGAATTTTCTATTCCAAATCTAGCTTTTCAAGTTCGAATCATTGACTATCCTATTTCATGTTCACTCACTTACAAGAATAGGCTTCTGTTATTGTAACAATTTCGAGTTTCCATTGCAGATTATATTTCTTCCTTTTTTTGTACTTCAATTAAATTTGAACTTTGTTCGTTATATTATTTCTGTAACCTTGTTAATGTGGTAATTTTTACATTTGCTTTTGGCAAGCAAAACAACAACCAGTTTTTCCAAAATAAACGTTGGAATTTTTAAACTTCAATTCAGGGTCATATATTTTTTTCTTTTTCTTTGTGTTGTTGCATTGCTATTTTCGTTTTTCTGTTTTTTTTAGTAGATGTTTTCAAACAAAGTTGAAGTTTTCAAAAATAAAAAATATGAAAACAACTTTTTTATAAAAATAAAGACTTATTTATTTTAAACAATATATACAGACCGTTTTTAATTTATAACTATTTTGAAAATTTTTATAAATTTAAAGAGTAAATTTTAACTTGGTTTCCCCCTTAACATTTTCTCATAAAATGACGACTCTGAAGTTTTCGACTGAAAAATTTTCTTCAAATATGTCGTTTATCGGATTTTAAGCAATATATTTTTTTTTTTATGTTTAAAAGCGGTGACCTCAATTTATTTTTTTCAACAGTTAATTTTCTATTTAAATATTTTCACGTTTTAATCGTGTTTTAATTGTTTTATATATCTATTGATTTCTTTTATTAAGAATGAACAAAGATAATATAAACTTTATAGGAAAACAATTCGACGCGTGTCAATAATGAACGAACATTTTTACACAAGGAACAAAATAATGATTACACCGGGTTATTGCGATGACCTAAATTCATTCTTCTTAAGCAGTTGATTTTCTTTTTAATAATTTCACGTTTAAATCGTGTTTTTCATGGTTTAATGTTGATTATTTTATATTTTCATACATTTTATTTCTTAATGAATTGGACACACAAAACAAAAAGTTGTATCAATTTACTAAAGAAATCTTAACAAACAAAACAACTTTTCTGTTTTCAACACAAAAGAAAAAAAAAAAACGAATTCATACCGATTTTTTTTTTCGTATTGAACTCCTGGAATGAAAGGTTAGTTTTTTCATCTTTTTTACGCTTATAAAACTATTCAATCACTAACTTTTAAATTAATCTTAAAAAATTAAATAAGTTTATTGATTCCACCATTCTTTATAATAGACGTGAATAAAAAAATAAAATGAATTCCAAATTAAAAAAAAGAAAATCAGATGTGAATTAAAAAATGTGAATCCCAAATTAAAAAAAAATAAAATCGCCTTAAATATATTACTGAATCTGACATTTAGATTTTGGTAAATATGCTTATTTAGTAAAATGATAAAAATAATAAATATTTTAGTAAAACTTATTTGACTTCTGTGCAAATAATAATGTTTACCATAATGACAATAATTTATTTCCAAGTTGGTCAAATTGTTAAACAACTGAACACAAAAACAGATTTTTTTTCGATATTTAATTGTTTTAACATTTTTTTATCTGTCTGTCTTACTTAGTTTGTCGCTAGAGAATTCTGTTTGCTATTTGAATGTTGATTGGTTTCTTGTATAAAGTTACATAAAATGAGCAGTGAGCACCCATTTATTGACCGTCATCAATCAGAAGAAACTTAAGGTAGACAAAAATATTACCTCTTCAAAATTAAAATATACTGTTTTTTGATTTTTGATTTTTTGCTTAAAATAATCGGCAAAAAAAAAAAAAAACAAACAAATAAAAACAAAACAATTAATTATCGGTCAACGAGACATGTTGTCAGTGTTCGCAGTTTCAAATTTTTGGGCGGCGGTACGAGGGGGATCATATTGATTTTTTTATTACGCTTTTGTGGTGGGGGTTGGATCCCCTGTGCTGTTAACTATTCTGTACTTTCACCTAACAATTTAATAAACGAAAGATACCGTAAAAATATAATTAGGCAAAACAAAACTTTGCAAAAAAAAAAAATTGTCACCATGGCATATTAGATGTATTTCTGCAAGTGTTTGATTTAATTTTCGATTCATGAGCGATTATCGGAACTCCCAAAATAACCAACTCATGTCAGCCAATTCTTTTTCTAACGGAATCGTCAGATTAATTTTCAAAGTAAATAAACGCTTAAAAATAAGTTAAAATATATATTAAAAAAAAATCCAGATTGGAAGAAAATAATTTATATTTCATTTGGTAACATTTCTTTGTAATATATGTTTTTAGTCAATATCGATAATACACCAATGCACAACTTACCATTAAAATATCCATTTTTATAGATTTTTTCGTGTGTTATGAACGAATATCACATTCAGAATTGGGGGCGGCAAATAGTTTTGAAGATATCGACATCTTCATAATCCAATGTTGTCTCTAGTAGTTTTCAATGGCGGCCATTTTGCCTAACGTAAGCATTTTTTGTGTTGTTTTTCGTTTTTATTTTTTATTTTGAACATTTTTTAGAGGGTATTCACTTATAGAACTTGTATAGTTTTTAACAGGTACTTCTGCAGTTTAATTAACCGTTTTTTTTCGTACGTAATGCGTCAATATTAGCCCAGCAGGATCCGTTTAATAATTTCACAAACATTCTGTATTACTTTGTGTAGGGATTGAGTTATACTCCATTACTTTGATTAAAATTTGTATAAATAAGTTTTAGCTTGCATTTAACTCACCAAGTGCCGCATCTCTCACAATGTCGTCTACCAATCTTTTACTTTGTTCTCCCTTAATTATCACTGATAGATAAAATAATTACATATACCATACGTTCCTTTTTAAGCACCAGTCTTTACTGTTTTTATGCTCAACTTAAAAAAGGCAAGTCCTATAAGCTCGAACGTTTCAAAATGGTTCTTATTCTCATCAAAGGGTAAGTTAACCTTTGAATTAATAAATGGTTGCTCCAAATATTTTCTTCAAAATAGGAAACTTTGTCAAACAGAAAGGCTGAAAATATTATTGGAGGATGTAAGAAGAAGAATTTTTATATTGAAAAGAAAAAGCTGTTCATAATTTTTTTTTTTAAAGAAAAGGTCACGGCTAGTCAAGGCCCATAGGTCACTCGAGGATAAGGGTTATTGAATGTACAGTAGTCAATGGGATAATTTCTTAGTAATCGTTAGTAGTAGAACATTGGTAAATTAATTATTTATTGGGACGGTTCATCAAGAATTTGTTTATGTTGGACTTGAAGACAACAAAATTGTAAACAAACGGAAGAGAGTTCCATAGGCGTTCAGTTCCAAGAAAGATGCTTTGTTTAGGGAATCTATGTTTCGGTTTAGGCACAGATAAAGAGTTGGTAAAATTATTGACAGTGGTTTCATCTAGACGGGTGTTTTTCATGAAAGGTTGGCGGGGGCATAAAGTGGAGCTCAGACGAGCACTTGCCATGGAAATAATGATAAAGCAGAGACAGACTCGCAATCTCTCTTCTGTGGGAAAGAGGTTGCAGGGAAAAGTAAAGGGATTCCCCTACTAAACTACAAATTCTATTTTGAAGTCTGTCAAGGCATCATAAAATACTTCTAGCAGCAACATGGCTCTCATTTTTCCAGCGACCTTCGCAACAGATTTGATGTACATGTTCCATTTCAGATGAGAAGTAAATGTCAAGCCCAGAAGCATGTCAAAAGATGGGGCCTCCCGAAGACGAGAGCCATTCATTTCAGTTGATGCCAGATGGGGATCAGAGCGTTAATGATATAAAGATAGAAGCTTGGTTTTAGATGCATTAAAAGTAATCAGCCACCTCTTTCCCTATTGGACTATGTACTCAAGATAAGAGGAGAGAGAATCAGAGAGGACTTGGTCATTTATTGCCTTTGATGTGTTGCCATAGATGGTAGTGTTGTGTTTTGGGAGATAATTGATGTAGATCAAAAAGAGAGATGGCCCAAGGATGGACCCCTGAGGAAGTTCAGCATTAATACTGAGAGCTTCCAATTTCTGCCCATCAACCAGAGAAATTATTTAATAATTGAGAAGATAGTTCCAGCTATACTGTAGCTTGAAATCTTGTGAAGTAGGCCTTTATGCAATACTCTACCAAAAGCCTTGGATATGTCAATAGAAGCCTTTGAAGAGAGATTCGCTAATTCTATGAGATATAACTGTTAGCACATCTGCTGTACATCTAGCAGAACCGAAACCATATTGCAAGAAGGCTGCGTGTAACTAAGAAGGTTATTTTTGCTGAGGTGGTTGACTACTTATATACTAAACACAGATTCCAGCAACTTACTCATGACACACAGGAGACATAGGTCTCTACTGAGAGGAAGATGATCAGTCACCTTAATTGTTAAATACAATACATAATGATGAAATCTTCCAGGGTGTTGGGAAGCAATTCTCCTTAAGACAACACTTAAACAGCTTTATAAGTCTGGGAGCTAGTTCTGGTTGAAGCCTTTTCAACACTATAATTAGAATGCCTTCAGGGGCAGTTGCTTTACTGGAATCAAGGTTCTTGATTAGCTTGGCAACATCATGCACAGATATTTGTATGCATGTTTTCTGCTACAGGTTCATTGATTATGTTTGGGATAGAGCACACACTTCTGTTCAGGACCCTGTTGTCTATTTGATGGGAACCTAGCCGCTGCTTAGCTACTTTGGATTTAAAGACTGAGCATACACATCTCTTGCCTTCTTTATTATCTTTTACAGTGGTTGCTGGCAGTCCTGAAAGCGGCTTTAGTTTCAGTACATCTGTAACGTTAGAAGCAATGGAAATTTCTGTGCGCTATGGTAGCTGGTGCTATGGTACGGCTGGCTGTTAGGTTTTTGCTGGAATTTTTTCGAGGGTATGAAGCAGTCTATACCTACAAATAAGCATCCCCTCAGATTTGATACAGTTTTGACAAATAGTGAACAGGATCCTGAACATTAGCGTGTGCTCTATCCCAGCTATAATCAATTTACCTGAGGTAATCTCGTCAGCATCAGACAAAGCAAAACACTTTGCCAAAAACTTTGCAGGTAATTCTTCCCTATGTGACCAAGGCCGCCAAGCCCCAGGATTTCCTTCTGTATCTGAAAACATTCAATGCGACATAAAAATATATGTGCATGATGTTGCCAAGCTAATCAAGAACCTTGATTCCAGTAAAGCAGCTGGCCCTGGCGGCATTCGTATTATAGTGTTGAAAAATCTTCAACCAGAACTAGCTCCCATACTTATAAAGCTGTTTAAGCATTATCTTAAGGAGAATTGCTTCCCAACACCTCGGAAAACCTCATCAGTATGACCTTTATTTGAGAATTCAAGTGGTCGGCCATTTTCCTCTCAGTAGAGACCTATGTCTCCTGTGCATCATGAGTAAGTTGCTGGAATCTGTGTTTAGTAGATAAGTAGTCAACCACCTCAGCAAAAGTAAACATCTTAGTGACACTCAATATGATTTCCGTTCTACTAGATGTACAGAAGATGTGCAAACGGTTATATCTCATAGGCTTAACGAATCTCTCTTCAAAGGCTTCTTTTCTAAGGCAGCTGTTCTTGACATATCAAAGGCATTTGAGAGAGTATTGCATAATGGTCTGCGTCACAAGATTTCTAGTTACAGTATAGCTAGAAATATTTTCTCAATAAATCATTTCTCTCTGATAGGTTCGGAAGTTCTCTGTATTCATGCTACAGGGGTCCATCTATGGACCAACTCTCTTCCTAATCTACATTAATGATCTTCCAAATCATATCCTTAGATCATTCATAGACATTTATGCTACCGGCACTACCATCTATGGCAACACATCAAAGACAATAAATGACCAAGTACTCTCTCTATCTCCTCTGATCTTGAGCATGTGGTACAATGGGGAAAGAGATGGCTGATTACTTTTAATTCATCTAAAACCAAGCTTTTGTGTTTACATCATCAACGCTCTGATCCTCATCTGGCATCACTTGAAATGAATGGCTCTCATCTTGGGGAGGCCCACTGTTTTGACAAGCTCAAAGGCTTGACTTTTACTCCTGATCTGTAATGGAACACACACATCAAATCTGTTGCCAAGGTCGCTGGAAAAATGGTAGGATCCTTCTATCGATTCAGTAGATATCTCACTCCTGATGCAATTCTCTACGTGTATAAGAGCCCGATAGTCCAAAGATGAAGTTCTGTTGCCACAACTTTGCAAAAGCTGCTAGAAATGACTTATCCTGCCTTGATGGAGTTCAAAATAGACTTTGTAGCCTAGATGGTGATGCCATTTTCTCTTCCCGGCAACCTTTTTCTCACTGAAGAGACAACATGAGCTTGTCTCTGTTTAATCGTTATTTTCATGGCAATTGCTCGTCTGAGCTCTAATCTATAGTCCCCTCGCCAAACTTTCAGGAAAAACACGTTTAACTGAAAACACTATGAATAATTCCCCCCATTTTTTATCTGTGCCTAAACCAAAACACAGATTCCATGAACAAAGTTTCTTTCTTAGAACTGTACACCTGTGAAACTCTCTTCCATTTACCTGCTTTCTAGAGAACTGTACACCTGTGAAACTCTCTTCCATTTACCTGCTTTCTAGCTGACTATAATATGGTAATTATCAAGTCAAACGTAAACAAATTCTTGATGCGTTCCCCTTAAGTAATCGAATTTACCAAATTTCCACTAACAATTACTACAACAGTGTCACATTGACCACTGTATGCTTATTAACCCTTATACTCGAGTGGCATCTGGGCCTTGATAAATGGTGATTCCTTTGGAAAAAAACATAAGTCAAACATAAAATTTTCACTGACTCCTAAAAATATAATAATTTAAAACTTTTCTTTAAACTTGAAAACATATATTTATTATTGTGGAGAAACAATTTTTAAAATATAGCAACTGTTACACACTCTTAAAAACTGGGGTCGCAATTTTAAATCCAAATGTTTCAGCACTTTGTAAGAACATATTCTGTGGAGATCATAAAATTCTCTAAAGTCTCTCCCGTGAACAACTTGTGCTCTAGTTCTAATTAAATAATTTTATACCTCTTAATTCTGCACTTTATAAACCACACACAAAAAGATAGTGCCAGCTCAGAAATGTTCGGTAAGCCTATCTAATCCAATATTCACGTAACAATGAAGTACAACTGCACAATATGTATTGTCTGAATATTATGTGAAGATGAATTAGTATTGATACAACACATAAACATTTTAAGGCCAATCGATTGGCAAGATGGGTTGTTGCACATTCCTAACACATAATACAAATTATCAAAGATACTATTGGTCTATTTTCTAAACAACTCATACACCATTACCAATTTTATGACGTCATACAATGTGGTCTGAACATAGTAAACAACATGCCAAATGGATATTGGCACCTAAAAATGAGAACCAAGCTTTGTCAATCTGCACATTAGCTAATTTTATCAACGACGTCTGGTATGTTATATATAACATTTATAATTTATAACTTCTTTTCAATTTGCACATTTTTTTTATTATTCTGTAAAAGAGCTCTTAGAAACTCATAACCAATGTTATGACGTCATAATATCTTGCCTGAACATCATAAACTACATGCAAAATGGGTAGTGGTAGCTGAAAAATAAAAACAAAGCCTCAGCAACCTGCACAATAGCTAACTTTATTGCAACCAACGTTTGGTCCCTTATATGTAATGATGTATCTGTTTATAACTTTTTTGCAATTTGCACATATTTTTTTTTATTAATTCCGTAAAACATAACTTTTAAAAAGGCTTAAAATGTGTGATTCAAGTTTAAAGACAGGCAGTTCTTATTTACATAACCTCAGTTTAATGTCCGGGTAAAATTTGCTATGCAAACAGTAAAGAGGATAATTTAGTACAATATGGATACCCAGGGTTCATTGAATTAACATATCTTTCAATATGGCACTTAGCTATCCACTGCTAATTTTATTATTGTTCAGGTACCTCGTTATAATACATCCTCATATTCCAGTACATTTCTATTTAAAGCTGTAGACTTTTGCAGCTCTATTCCGTCTGTTTTTATTGCCTGTAACAATTCATTATAAAATCTCTAAAAACTATATTCCTTAAAAATAGAAAAATAATTAACGTTCTAAATATAATACCATTTTTATAGATTTATTATTAAATGTGCTGATCTTACATGTGATTAAGTTTTAAGAAATATGTTAAGTTGAATTAGAGATTAACAGATATTTTTTCTTCATTAGTTTGGAATAATAGGATTGACACATTGAGAAATACACGAGAAGAAATAGAAAATGTAATCGTCCCAAGCAAAAAAAAATATCAATCTATATGTGGTAGTTGTATTGTTATAAAATGTTTAGTTAAAAATCAAAATAATTTAATTAGGTTAAATGTTTGTTATATTTTAATAATAATTTAAATACTTTGTCTTACTAATATTCAAATATAAAAAATAAACTCGCTTATAAGTTAAACGTCTATGATTACAAATAATTTTAACGTTCAGATGAATTAAGAATGAATCAAATATTTTAAGATAAAACATTCCAATCCCAATTTTCACTATTTTCGTCTCAAACAATAGAAGCCTTACAAGCATCAACAAAGAAGAATGGTTGGATTTTGATCAGGAGTATGTAGGTTGAGAGGATACAATATAGTTCTCTCAGGAGTAAGTACGTTGGTGCAGAGCGTATACTTGAAACTTTTTTAGAAGTCTAAGACAAATATGGTCTTGGTAGTTGCACGAAGCCATATTTGGCAACAATACACAATACATATGGTAATCTTAGCTTTGTTTACGTATAGGATACTCTTATGTAATTTTCTAGCAAGGTTTAAGCAGGCTGTGTAATATCCTTACAATGTTAATTGTGTATTAACAAATTATTAAATAAAAATTTTGTTTTAATCAATAGTAAAAGATTAAATATTAACTCGCTGATGAGTTAAACACATGTAGTAACAACAATTTCTATGTTAAATGAATTAGCGATAAACGGATATCCTTAACAATCTATAAATTTTAATATGCTTTAAATTTGAGAAATATATTCGGAAAACAAGAAATAACTAATAAAAAAATAAATGTATAGATTTTACTGTAGTTTTTTCCAACCGAATTACTTACGTTTTACGCATTAAATAAGTCTCTTTTAAGAAATTGTCGAGACTTTTGATAAATTTACATATTCCTTTTAAAATATTTTAAAATAAAACATTCCAGTAGAAGCCTTACAACCAAAAAACAAACTCTTTCTGATGAACGTCGATATATTTCTCTCATAACAATGGTAAATATTACATGACCATTTTCACGTTGTATATAATGTATATATTCAATAAACATATCTTAAAATTGCAACGGTTTATTAAACTCATAACAATGGTAAATATTACATGACCATTTTCACGTTGTATAAAATGTATATATTCAATAAACATATCTTAAAATTGCAACGGTTTATTAAACTCAATAAAAATGATTTACATTTTCAGGGTATATGTAACTTTATTAAACATTAAATTCACATACATATTGTTTTAATTACTGCGTCTTACACGTGTTTCATTGCATAAACCATAAAAATCATCAGACTTTTCATTCATCAAAGAAGAAATGTTCATTTTTTTTCTTGGTTCAAAAAGTAAACGTAATTTTAAAGCGAATCAAAAAGATTTAAAAGATATAAATATCCCAAATCAAGTAAAAAAAAGTTAAGGAAAAGTAATTTTAAAACTAATTAAAAAGGTTTAAAAGGCAGTAATAAATCTACTGGTTATAGATACAACATTAATATGCAGAACAAAAAAGTTGTTCGTAGACCATGAGTTGAATAGGCTAATTTTACAGGTAATATTTAAATTCATATTAAGCATTTTTTAGCTCATAACGGGAGCCCTACACCACGATCAGGAAAGGGTTATAATGGCTGCTCAAGACCAGGGATTGATGAGCAATGCATTCAAGAAAATGGCAAGTATCAGTAATGACAACGAATGCAGGTTCTGCCATACAGAATTGGAATGTGTGAGTCAGCATTAATATGCAGAAGAAAGAGAGAGGATTAGTTCGTAGACGATGAGTTGAACAGTTGAATTTCACAGGCCATATTTAAATTCATACTAAGCTTTCAACATTCATACATTTTAATAATTTATACTATTAGAAGATGATTCAGCATTAATATGCAGAAGAAAGAGAGAAGATTAGTTCGTAGACGATGAGTTGAATAGTTGAATTTCACAGGCCATATTTAAATTCATACTAAGCTTTCAACATTAATACATTTTAATAATGTATAATATTAGAAGGTGAAAATAATTAATATGCAGAAGAAAGAGAGAACATTAGTTAGTAGACGATGAGTTGAAGGGTTGAATTTCACAGGCCATATTTTAATTCATACTAAGGTTTCAACATTAATACATTTTAATTATTTATGCTATTAGAAGGTGAAAATAATTAATATGCAGAAGAAAGAATTAAGATTAGTTCGTAGACGATGAGTTGAATAGTTGAATTTCACAGGCCATATTTAAATTAATACTAAGTTTTCAACATTAATACATTTTAATAATTCATACTATTAGAAGGTGAAAATAGGTAGGATACAAATCATTAAAAAAATAAAAAAATAAAAGTCAGCATTAATATGCAGAATAAAGAGAGAAAATTAGTTCGTAGACGATTAGTTTAAGAGTTATATTTCACAGTTAAAAAGGTTTAAAAGGCAGTAATATATCTACTGGTTACAGATACAACATTAATATGCAGAACAAAGAAGTTGTTCGGAGACCATGAATTGAATAGGCTAATTTTACAGGTAATATTTAAAATCATATTAAGCATTTTTTGGCTCAAAAGGGGAGCCCTACACCAGGATCAGGAAAGGGTTATAATGGATGCTCAAGTCGAGGGATTGATGAGCAATGCATTCAAGAAAATGGCAAGTATCAGTAATGACAACAAATGCAAGTTCTGCCATACAGAATTGGAATGTGTGAGTCAGCATCAATATGCAGAAGAAAGAGAGAAGATTAGTTCGTAGACGATGAGTGGAATAGTTGAATTTCACAGGCGATATTTAAATTCATACTTAGCTTTCAAAATAATTACATTATAATAATTTATTATATTAGAGGGTGAAAATAATTAAAATTTATATGCAGAAGAAAGAAATACATTTTAATAATTTATACTATTAGAAGGTGAAAATAACTAATATGCAGAAGAAAGAGAGGAGATTAGTTCGTAGACGATGAGTTGAATAGTTGAATTTCACAGGCCATATTTAAATTCATACTAGGCTTTCAACATTTATACATTTTAATAACTTTTACTATTAGAAGGTGAAAATAATTAATATGCAGAAGAAAGAGAGAGAACATTAGTTCGTAGACGATGAGTTGAAGAGTTGATTTTCACAGACCATATTTAAATTCATACTAAGCTTTCAACATTAATACATTTTAATAACTTATACTATTAGAAGGTGAAAATAATTAGGATACAAATCATTAAAAAAATAAAAAAAAGATATATATGAATAAATAAAATATGCTAAAAAATTCGATGAAATAATTCGTTGAATGCTAGTAACAATTTCTTGAGTTTAAAAAAGTTAAGAAATTATTTTTATAAAAATTAAATTAACTAGTAAGAATATATACATTAATAAGAATATAATGTATATGGTATACGAATATGCATTACCAGACTGTAATTAAAAAAATGAAATTCTGATAATCGATTATTACAATTGCTGATATTATTTGTATAATAAATTATGGGAATGATAATAATGCATTCAAAAGTGTTGGATGAAAAAATTTGTTGAATGAAAATCCGTTGATTTCTAAAAATAAAAGTAAAAAGTAAGAACCTAATTCTTTTGCATTAAATTCGCTATTATTAATATTAATAAATATGTAATGTTAGGAACATATCCAGTGTAATAGCAAATACATTATAAATAAGCGGCTATCTTTCCACACATATGACTTAAAACGAAAGCTATTTTAAAAGACCATATTAGTATCCATTGCTAAGTAACTATATTATATATTGATTTGTATTATTAACTTTAATTTCCTGAGTATTTTAATTCACGTTCCTGTAATATAAACTTATTATATTTCGATTGTTATTGTATGTTTATTGTTCCTACAAATTATTACTATATTAATGTTTATTTTACTTTATTAATTACATAATCCCTTTTTCTATTAAAAATACTATGAATAGTATTTTACATCTAAACAATATGAATGTGAATGAAGTGTTTATTTCTGTGATTTTTAAATGTTTTATAAAGTTATGTTTCTTGTTTTGTTGGTACGATACAAATAAACAATGATATTTAAATATTTAATTTCATTTATTTTTTATTTGCAGATGTTCCTGCTTGAATGTTTTTAATGAATATTTAGGGATCATCTTCCTCCCTAAACAGTATAGTATACACAATTATTTCCTTACGTGACAGACAACAAAAAAAGACATATATTTGTGAATTTGTATTTCATGTTTTTATAAATCATAAGATATCGAATTTAACATTTAAGAAAAATCTGCTAATTTACAAAAGAGAATATTTTAACTTTTACACAAGGAAATATCTCTTATCAAATAAAGTAAGTGATACAAATTGAAATTTCTTAAGCATAAAATCTAACGTGCATCAACAACTTCTGATTAAAATTTGTTTATAACTTGGTAGTGATAATCTTGCTCCAGGATCAATTTAGTTTAAATATGAATAAACATATGAAGGAAAAGCCACATTCTTGTGAAGTGTGTGGATATTCTTTTTCTAAAAAATCAAAATTAGTGATACATATGCGCACTCACACTGGTGAAATGCCACATTCATGTAGAGTGTGTGGATATTCTTTTACTGACAGATCAACATTAGTAAGACATATGAAAACTCACACTGGGGAAAAGCCACATTCTTGTGAAGTATGTGCATATTCTTTTATTGAAAAATCGAAATTAATGACACATATGAAAACTCACACTGTGGAAAAGCCATACTCTTGTGAAGTATGTGGATATTCTTTTACTGGAAAATCAAATTTAGTGAGACATATGAGAACTCACACTGGAGAAAAGCCACATTCATGTAGAGTGTGTGGATATTCTTTTACTGACAAATCAAAATTAGTGAGACATATGAAAACTCACACTGGGGAAAAGCCACATTCTTGTGAAGTATGTGCATATTCTTTTATTAAAAAATCAACATTAGTTACACATATGAGAACTCACACTGGCCAAAAACCACATTCTTGTGAAGTGTGTGGGTATTCTTGTTCTCAAAAATATTCTTTAGTGAAACATATGAGAACTCACACTGGCGAAAAACCACATTCTTGTGAAGTGTGTGGTTATTCTTGTTCGGTAAAATCTTCTTTAGTGAGACATATGAGAACTCACACTGGCGAAAAACCACATTCTTGTGAAGTGTGTGGATATTCTTGTTCTAGAAAATCACATTTAGTTTCACATATGAGAACTCACACTGGGGAAAAGCCACATTCTTGTGAAGTGTGTGGCTATGCTTGTTCTAGAAAATATTATTTAGTGGCACATATGAGAACTCACACTGGGGAAAAACCACATTCTTGTGAAGTATGTGGCTATGCTTGTTGTAGACAATCAGATTTAGTTACACATATGAGAACTCACACTGGCGAAAAACCACATTCTTGTGAAGTGTGTTGGTATGCTTGTTCTACAAAATCACAATTAGTGACACATATGAGAACTCACACTGGAGAAAAACCATATTCTTGTGAAGTGTGTGGATATTCTTGTTCGGTAATATCTTCTTTAGTGAAACATATGAGAACTCACACTGGCGAAAAACCACATTTTTGTTAAGTGTGTGGATATTCTTGTTCTATAAAATCATCATTAGTGACATATATGAGAACTCACACTGGGGAAAACCCACATTCTTGTGAAGTGTGTGGATATTCCTGTTCTGTAAAATATTCTTTAATAAGACATATGAGAACTCACACTGGGGAAAAACCACATTCTTGTGAAGTGTGTGGATATACTTTTTCTTGAAAATCCTCCTTAATGATACATATGAGAACTCACACTGGAAAAAAGCAACATTCTTGTGAAGTGTTTGGGTATTCTTGTTCTCAAAAATATTCTTTAGTAAAACATATGAGAACTCACACTGGAAAAAAGCCATATTCCTGTGAAGTGATTGGGTATTCTTGTTCTCAAAAATATTCTTTAGTAAAACATATGAGAACTCACACTGGGGAAAAACCACATTCTTGTGAAGTGTGAGAATACTCTTGTTCTAAAAATCAACATTAGTGACACATATACGAACTCACACTGGGGAAAAGCCACATTCTTGTAAAGTGCGTAGATATTCTTTTTCTGTAAAATATTCTTTAGTGAGACATGAAAACTCACACTGGAGAAAACAAAAGAGAAAAGCCACATTCTTGTGAAGTGTGTGGATATTCTTGCTCTATAAAATCAAATTTAGTGACACATGAGAACTCACATAAAAAAGAAAATCCACATTATTTTGAAGTGTGTGTGGATATGTTTTTTCTAAAAAATCAGCATTAGTAACAAATATGAGAACTCACTGGAGAAAAAGCTTAATTCTACTGATGTTTGTGAATATTCTTGTCCTGAAATATGCAAGTTAGTGAAATATATGAGAACTTACACTGGCTAAAAGTCCTACCTAACTAATATTCCTGGTGAACCAAGTGCAAAAGAGATTCAGACAATTGCACTTAAGGGAACAGCCAGGATACTAAAAAGAGCTCTCGGTTGGTTTCAATAAAAAAGCGGGGCAATGTTGGCAGCTGGTTTGGCTGCCCCATACCCAGCATTACAATCTTCAAAGGAATAAAAATAAAAATAAAAAAAGCTAAAAACCATATTCTTGTGAAGTATGTCATTTGAAGTGTATGACTATTTTAGTTCTGCAAAATTCATATTTAGTGACACATATGAACACTTACACT
>NC_136527.1:213491436-213511436 GCF_053919585.1 Euprymna scolopes | reverse complement strand
ATAGGTCAGTCTGTGGCGGAAGAACTCAGAGGGAGGCATTGATTCACCAGAGAAAATAGTTCTCTGTAACAGCTACATCAACCCCTGCTTAGGCGGAAATCAAAGAGAGAGAGAGAGAGAGAGAGGAAAAGTGGCCGTAAACAAGACAAATAGTACAATTAGTTTACAATTTTTTATGTGAAAAAAAAGGTTCTTGCTGTTTTTTTTTCTTTCTTTTATTTTTTTAAAAGAAAATCCAAGCAGAAATTGGACAAAGGCATATTATATGTGCAGAATCTTACATAATTTCTTTGGCCAATGTACTCTACGACCACTGCATGTGGTGGTTACATAATTGTCTTTGGATGGAGTACTCACTTCAGGTGTATGTGTATTTTGATGCTGTGTCTAAGTAGGGGGGATGTGTGGCTCGTGTGTTTTTGTGTTCAGAAAGCCTCTTTTTGCTCTGACAAGAGAGCCAGTTTCTCTTCTACCACTAATATCTAGAGTGAAAAGTTTATAAGTACGTGAAAGCACGCGATAAGGGCCAGTAAAAAGTAAATTTAGAAGGGTTTTCACGGCGTCCTTTCTGAGAAAAACGTGAGACGAACATGAGATATCTTTTGGGACCTTCACCTTTTCTGGTAACAGAGATATACCGTCTGGGCTGATAATGTGGCCCAGGAAAACTAGTGACAAAGCACCCAAAAAATATTTATCAGAGTTAACCCTCACGTGGTATTGCTGAGACCGTTCGAACAGTAGGTGGGGGTGAATAACATGTTCCTCATGTGAAGCACTTACCACGAGAGTGTGGTCTATATAGTTATAGACGAAGTCCAAGTCACGCACTACTTCATCATGAAGCGCTGAAAGGTACTAGCAACGTTTTGTAAGCTGAAAACATAGTTAAAAATTCAAACTCTCCGAATGTATTTGTTACCACAGTCTTCGGTATGTCAGCCGGATTCACTGAAATCTGATGGTGAGCCTCAACTAAATCTAGTTTGGAGAAAGTCTTACAACCATGCAGAAAGGAAGAAAAATCCTGTATATATGGGATTGGATAACGATCAGGTGCATTCATGGCATTGAGTCGTCGATAGTCCCCAGTCGGACACCAATCTCCGTCATGTTTCGGGAGCATATGCAAAGGGGAAGCCCATGGACTGGACAAGGGCATATTATTCCAAACTGCAACAAATGGTTTCATTCTGCCTTCGCTGCAACCTGTGGTTTTGATGTGGTGATTTGTGGTGTGTGTGGGGTTTCTTATCACAAAATTTAGGTTCGGTAACTCCGGGCACTGAACAATACTGGGCTGATAGAGGGGTGTTTATTTTCACACCAGAGATTGAAAGTTCCCTATTCGTATCTCTCAGCCAATGTCTGCGCATATCCACTATCAAGTTAAAGTGGTGCAGGAAGTCCATGCCTATTATGGGGTAGGGTAAATCCACTATAGTAAATACCCATGTAAAGTCTCTTTGTAATCCCAAGTCCAGAGAACGATAAATTTGAATATACATGGAAATGGGTGGAGTGATTTACCGCTTGCAGTGTGATGGGCAACTACTCAGTAAGGAATTTCAGTGGCCAGATACTGCAAGCAGCTCCAATATAAACTAAGCAACGTGCTTGGGATAGGAAGTCTCTGATAAAGTAGGCACGGTTGTTTAATTTTGTGGTAAGTTCAGAAAGTTGCATGTTCATATCATGTTGGGGTCACCATTTTTAGGAAAGGTAATTGTTTTACTTCCTAATAAAATATGTTTAAAGAACACAACACAAAATAACCATAAACGTCTTTTTAACAATAACAACGAAGAATATTTTATTTGCAGCAGGAACTGTCAGGCCGGACTGCAAAAAAGGATGAAGGAAAAGAAAGTTCTTTTTAGGTCGTCGTCGGTCAGTCAGTACTGTGTCATCGCCAGCTAATAGCAGTTGTCTGGATGCTGACTGTAGTTTGACTAATCCGAATAATAATAAAATATTCTGTCTTAAAAAATAAATATGATTTTTATATCTTCATATATTTTGTATATTTTAATAAAATAAAGATGCAAAGAAGAAGTTTACTAAAGAAATAAAATAGAAAATAGTCTTACAAAACATGATAAACCTGATTCTTATATTTTCAGATATTTTATATTTAATGAATAAGCCACAGAATAGATAAATTTACTACGAAATCCTCCTAAGCTTTAATCCAAACATGATATGGAAACAAATTCGACACAGTTAACTAATGAATAGACACATTTACACGAGGAACGAAATAATAATTACACCGTGTTATTACGATGAACTAAATTCATTGTTCTTTAGCAGTTGATTTTCTATTTAAATAATTTCACGATTTTGTAGCTGGGGATTATTTGAATCATTTGGACTACTGTTCTCATCTTGGATGTTGACTTTAATTCGAATAATCCAAATAATAATGAAATGTTCCGTCTTAAAAAATAAATCTGATTTTTATATCTTCATGTATTGTGTAATTAAATAAAGGGTTCTTGTGCAGTTCAGGCAAGACATTAAAAAAAATGAAAATATCGACAAAAGGTTATATTGTACGTATCTGTTTTGGACTGAAGATCTCAAAAAAATTTCACTTAATTTGATCGAGTAGTTATTTTTGGGTGTGTATTACTGTACACATAGATTCGAAAAAGTTATCAAAAAACTTACTCAATATATGTTACCGTGACAAGTGACATATGTTGACATATATTCGGCGGGGTTTTAATAGTATTTTGTATAGTTTTTTTTATTTATAACACCTTTCCCCAAACTTACCGTGTTAAAGAGAGAATCAGACGCCATATTGAATTTTCCAATACATCGGTAAACACTGTATGTTTTTCGAGCTGAATAAATATGTTACATTGAAGAAAAACACGAAAAATATATCCAGTTTGGTAGAAAAGTAACTTATCTTGCCTTTGATAACATTTATTTGTTATATATTTGTTTATTTAAAACTTTTTCGAATCTATGGGTACAGTAATACAAACCCGTTATTTTTTTTACAGCAGAGAAACACGTTTTTATGAGAGAGCGCGTTGAAGTCAGCCATTACGAAATTTGTTGAACACGCCGACACTCCCTCCCCATCTTTATTACAAGCTTTTCTTCCTTAAAATCGAACCTTTTGCTCAGTATCATAACAAATTGTTTTTTCGCTGTAAAATAAAAACTACTTGTTGAAATTAGCTCAATATATGTTACCGTGACATAAGTTGACATGTATTCGGTTGTTTTCTAACAGTATTTTGTCTAGTTTATTATTTATAATACCTTTTCCCAAACGTACCCTCTCCGAGAGAGAGTCGGTTGCCATTTTGAATTTTCCAATATATCGGTAAACACTGCATGTTTTTCGAGCTGAATAAACATGTTACACTGAATAAAAACACAAAAAATATATCCAGTTAGGTAGAAAAGTAACTTATCTTGCCTTTGATAACATTTATTTGTTCTATATTTGTTTTTTGACAACTTTTTCGAATCTATGTGTACAGTAATACAAACCCGATTAAACATATTTAACCATTTAGCGTTTCGGGTTTGTTTGATTGTGCAGTGTGCACATAGATTCGAAAAGTTGTCACAAAACAAATATAGAACAAATAGAAACTTGCTCAATATACGTTACTCTGACATAGGCTGACATATATTCGGCGGGTTTTTAACAATATTTGGCTGTTTTTTTATTTATAACTCCTTTTCACAAACTTACCGTCTCAGAGAGAGAGAGAGAGAGAGAGAGAGAGAGAGAGAGAGAGAGAGAGAGAGAGAGAGTCGGCCACCATTTAAAATTTTCCAATACATCGGTAAACACAGTAAGTTTTTCGAGCTGAATAAACATGTTACATCAAATATAAACACTAAAAACATATCCAGTTAGGTAGAAAAGTAACTTACCTTGTCTTTGATAACATATATATATATTTGTTTTGAGACCACTTTTTCGAATCTATATGTACAGTAAAACAAACCCAACGTTCATATAGAACAAGCTACTTACTTGAGGAGACATTCTCACCTGAAAAAATGATTTAATTACGGAGAAGCAGCGTTGGGCGTCTCAGCTTTTAAAAGTCAGCTACTTTTCTTTCAAAGGAGGAGGTAATGCCTGGAAATGCGCGATTCATGACAAGTAAAGCCTTTGTGTATCTCTGCCAGATTTATGATAATGCGAAACACGTTTGACGTGAACATAAGAAGCAAAAAAAGAAAATTTATTGTAAATTTAATAGAATCAGGTTTAATAACAATAAGTTGCAAGTTTCCTGGTGTAACTTTCATTTGGATGAGTTGTTTATATGAGTTTTTTTTTTAATTTTTTTTTTTTTTTAGATTATTTTAACTAATGAATGAACATTTTTTTACACGAGGAACGAAATAACGATTACACCGTGTTACTATAACCTTAAACCATTGTTCTTTAGCAGTTGATTTTCTCTTTAAATAATTTCACGTTTAAATCGTGTTTTTATTTTTTTAATTTTATTCTTTTATATTTTCATATAATTTATTTCTTAATGAATTAGACACACAAAACTAAAGTTGTATCAATTTACTAAAGAAATCATAACAAACAAAACAAAATTCCTGTTTTGAACACAAATGAAAAATCGAGCTTAATTCCTGGAATAAAAGGTAAGTTTTTTAAGACTTGGTAAAAATTCCATTTAATAATTTAAAATATAATCTTAAACTTTAATATAAGTGTGTGTTTTTTGTGTGTGTTTTGTTTTAATTTTTCAATCCAATAAAAATAGTAATTCAACCATGCTTTATAAAAAAATCTATATAAATTTCCGATTAAAAAAATCTAAAATATATTTTATTCAATTCCAGATCCATATATTTTATGTCTTAACGAATCCGACACACAAAACAAACGTTGTATCAATTTACTAAAGAAATCCTTACAAACAAACAAACTTTCTGTTTTGAACACAAAGAAAAGATCGTACTTAATTCCTGGAATAAAAGGTAAGTTTTTAAAACTTGTTAAAAATTCCGTTCAATAATTTAAAAAATAATCTTAAACTTTAAAATAATGTTTTCGTTTATATATATATATATATATATATATATATATATAAATATATATATATATATATATATATATATATATATATATATATATATATATATATTTTTAATTTGCAATCCAATAAAAAAATATTCATTCAGCCATGCTTTATAAAAAATATATATAAATTCCCGATCAAAAAATATAAAATATATTTTATTTAATTCCAGATTTACATTTTAGTAAAAAAAAAAAAAATACGTAATTTAGTAAAACTTGTGTGATTTCTGAGAAAATAATAATTTTTGCCATCAATACAATAATTTGATTCAAAGTTGGTTGAAATGTTAGACAACTGATCGTAAAAACTGCTTCTTCGGTTTTTATTTGTTTTGACATGAAAAGAAAAACAAAACAAAAAAAAAAAAACATGGTAACCTTGACTGGTTACTTATCATGGGGTTAATTCGGCTCAAGGAAATAGGTTGTTTCGAATTCGAATTAAAACACCAAAACATCGAACCGGAAATGAAAATATGAAACGAAACGAAACATTTCGTTTGTTTTCCTTTGTTTTTTTTTGTTTTTTTTGTTGTTTTTTTTTTTTTGCTACTTGTACACTTTAATCAAGACATTAAAAAATGAAAATATCCCCCCCCCCAAAAAAAGGTTATATTGTACGAATCTGTTTAGAACTGAAATCCCCGAAAAAAATTCACTTAAATTGATCGAATAGGTTGTTTTTTTTTACAGCGAAAAACACGTTTTTTTAAAAAAATTTGTTTGGAGTTTAGAAACACCACGGGGAGATAACTCAATTTAAAGCGCCGACACTCCCTCCTCATCTATATTGCTAGCTTTTCTTCCTAAAAATTGAACCTTTGCTTGGTATCATAACAAATTGTTTTTTTTCGCTGTAAAACAAAAACTACTTGATGAAATTAAGTGAAATTGTTTTTCGGAGAACTTCATTCCATAAGGGATGCGTACGATTTAAATTTATTTCGATATTTTCATTTTTTTAATGTCTTAAACTGTACAAGTACCGTTTTTTTTCATTTTTCTGTTTTTTTTATTATCGAAATGAACGAAACAGCTTTATTTAATTTTTATTTTTATTTTATTTTCTTTGTTTTTTTTTTTGCTTATTTGTTTTGTATGTTATTATCGTTTTTTTTTTGCTTATTTGTATTTTAGAAATGAAACGAAATTTGTTTTTTTTTTGTTGTTGTTTGCATTTGATTTTTGTTCTTTTTCTTTTCCTTTTATTTATTATTTTTTGTTGCTGTTTTCTTCTTAGGTTAAGGTACAGTGTCTTTCCTCCCTGACAAAAAAAATCCATTAAAATT
This sequence comes from Euprymna scolopes, assembly GCF_053919585.1. Taxonomy (NCBI): domain Eukaryota; kingdom Metazoa; phylum Mollusca; class Cephalopoda; order Sepiida; family Sepiolidae; genus Euprymna; species Euprymna scolopes. The sequence goes on along the minus strand of NC_136527.1, from coordinate 213,505,058 downwards.
ACTACTCTTAAAGGTTTTCGGGGCGCTGAAAACAAAAATAACGTTTCAAATTTCAGGAAACAAATGAAGAAAATATACTTTTTTTTAAATGTGGGGGATCATTTTTCTATATTAATGTACCGTAAAAACGGTCACCTTTATGGTCACCTTTTCTTGGGGGGGGGGGAGATTCTGGTAATATTTTTTAAGGGCGGTGTTTATTTGGTAATTCTGACCTGGTAGATCCACAAAAAAAAACAACCAACCCACAAAAATGTGTGCGCTTCCGTAGGTGTATCAGAATTTTTGTAGAAATTTTTGACACCCCTAACACGAAACTGTGAATAAAATATAAAAAAAAACTCGTAATTTCTCTGTTAAAAGTGGGTTTTTATTTTCTTTATGGATTATACTTCCAAAATAAACTATTAAAGTTGTTTTAAAAGTAATAGAAATATTTTTTTTACTTGTTAAAAAACTAATGAAATTAATTGAATTTTCGAGCTCAGTATTTTCCAATTTTTAAACTTTAAAAATCTATCAAACGTTTTCTATTGATTCAGTTTTTACGATATTTTAAGGGTCAACGTGAAATGTTATGCTCTTTCCAATAAACCGGATATTTTAGGCAAAGGTTTTTTTTAATTCACGCTCCCCCCATTTTCAAGTGTCTATTAAAAAGTAAATAATTAATTTACTCACCAAATTTTTATATATCACAAATTGAAGATAAAAGATCAATAAATAATATATTCAAATTTAAAATAAAAAAGTCGTGGTTTTTAGAAATTTACTTGTAAAATTAAATTTAACACTTTTTCTTAAACCACGTTGTTGTTTTTTCTTTTGTTTTTTTTAAATAAAACCTTGGTCCTTGCTCCTTTAATTGAAAATAAAAGAGCTTGAATTACATGTTTCGAGTAGTTATAAGCTTGGAAAGACAGGGGGTCGAATTGATTCACGCCACCCATTTTGAAATGTCTATTAAAAAATAAATAATTAATTTACTCACCAAAGTGTTATATATCACAAATTAAAGATTATTAAATAATATATTCGAATTTAAAACAAAAAGTAGTGTTTTTTATAGAAATTTACCTGTAAAGTCCGATGTTTAAAAAAAAAACACGTTGTTTGTTTTTTTGTAAATGAAACCTTGAAAAAAGAAAATAGGGGTTGAATTACATTTTTCGAGGAGTTATAAGCTTGGAAAGACGGGGTGGAATTATTCAATATTTTTCATGAAATTTCTGACACACCTAGCGCTTCCATGTACAACAATTACTACCAATTATAACAAATAATTACTTTGCAGGATATCCGGAAAACTACTGATTTGTGGAAAATTTAAATGCGATATTAGTTTTCATCACAACAAAACTCTTAAAAGGCAAGTTTACCCCCTTCCAAAATAAAAGATGGCCATAAAGTAGGTGCTCATTTTACGGTAAATTAATATAGAAAAATGATCCCACACTTTTTGAAACTATAATTTCTCCGTAACTTGGAAACAACTTGTTTCCTAGAATTTTAAACCTTATTTTCGGTTTCAGCGCTCTTGAAATCCTGTCGATTTTTTCCTATTTACATTTGTGGGGGTTAAAGACCACATGTTTTAAGTATTTTGTACTTTCATCTAACAATTGAATAAATTTAAGATAACCATTAAATAAACAAAAGATACTGTAAAATATTGTTAGGCATTACAAACTTTTGCCCCAAACTTTTATTGTGAAATTTATTGGATTTTTGTAGTATTTTGTCTAATTTCGATTTTGTGCGATTATGGGACTCTTTGTCTGCCATTTTTTGGGACTTAAATTTCAACATTACTTTTTTATGCATACGATGTTTTTTTTTGTAAATAGTATTTGCAATTACAATTCTTACGAGATTTTGTTTTATTGTTAGGTAAAAATACATAATAATTATGAAAAAACCCTTCTCTCTATATTTCGAATAGTTTTCTAAATATTTCTGAACTAGTTCCTCATCGTTTGGAATCAATAAATATTTAACATATTTTATAATACAACAGATTAACAACAGAAAAAACATTTTATTATATTATCTAAATAATAATAATAATAATAATAATAATAATAATAGTCATTGTATTCTATTTTCCAAAAATATCAGAAAAAAACAGTTAACCCATGTTTTCCGAACTATTTTCTTGTCTCGTTTGGAATAATACTTATTTAATAAAGTAATATATTTTTAAAATACTAGAACAGATTCAACAAAAAAATTTTTATTCCATTATTTAAAACAAATAAGTATACAAAAATATCCATTGTATTATATTTTTCAAAAAATATTATTTAAACAAAATAAAAAACACATTTTATTTTATTTTTTTGAAAAATAAAACCATAGTCATTTTTTTCCAAAATGATACTTTTTATAATTAACAAATCATTATACTTTATTTTCTAAAAAAATAATACAAAAACATTTTATTCTATTATTTAAAAAAAATAATGATACAAAAATTATTAATTAAAAAATATTTCAAAAACAAAATTGTATTTTATATTTCGAAAATTTACTGTATCATCATGCAGAAATTTAAATGTGATATGAACACCTATATAGCGGCATGCCTGTGTTACTATAGGCCTTTACTATAAATAATATTTTCTACGTTTTCTCTGGCAATGTGTCTTATTTTGTGTGAATGAGAATGGTCTTTAATGCAAGTTAATTACTGAAAAAAAGCGTCCCAAAATAACAGCGATTTCTATATGAAAGGAAGCTAACTGACTGAAATCATGTTAGGTGTTTATTATCTGTTATTAGTAATTTAAAAACAAAATCTTACCGATATTTTAAGATAAAAGATTCGAAATGCTAATAAGTCAAACGTCTTTGATTACAAATAATTGTAACTTCATATGGATTAGGGTTCAATGGTATTTCTTTTTAAAATCATTGTAATAATAGAATTCATAAATTGAGAAATATATGAGAATCAATACAAAATTTAACAAGCAAAGAAAATAACTGAATCAATCTATATGTGTTTATGATTACAAATAGTGTTAACCCTCATATGAATTAGAGTTAAACGGATGTCTTCTGAAAATCATTAGCTTAAAATAATACAATTCATAAATTGAGAAATATATGAGAATCAATACAAAATTTAACAAGCAAAGAAAATAACTGAATCAATCTATCTGTGTTTATGATTATAAATAATTTAACCCTCATATGAATTAGAGTTCAACGGATATGTCTTCTGAAAATCATTAGCTTAAAATAATACAATTCATAAATTGAGAAATATATGAGAATCAATACAAAATTTAACAAGCAAAGAAAATAACTGAATCAATCTATCTGTGTTTATGATTATAAATAATTTAACCCTCATATGAATTAGAGTTCAACGGATATGTCTTCTGAAAATCATTAGCTTAAAATGATAGAATTCATAAATTAAGAAATATATGAGAAACAATACAAAATTTAACAAGCAAAGAAAATAACTGAATCAATCTATATGTGTTTATGATTACAAATAATTCAACCCTCATATGAATTAGAGTTCAACGGATATGTCTTCTGAAAATCATTAGCTTAAAATAATACAATTCATAAATTGAGAAATATATGAGAATCAATACAAAATTTAACAAGCAAAGAAAATAACTGAATCAATCTATCTGTGTTTATGATTATAAATAATTTAACCCTCATATGAATTAGAGTTCAACGGATATGTCTTCTGAAAATCATTAGCTTAAAATGATAGAATTCATAAATTAAGAAATATATGAGAAACAATACAAAATTTAACAAGCAAAGAAAATAACTGAATCAATCTATCTGTGTTTATGATTATAAATAATTTAACCCTCATATGAATTAGAGTTCAACGGATATGTCTTCTGAAAATCATTAGCTTAAAATGATAGAATTCATAAATTGAGAAATATATGAGAACCAATACAAGATATACCAAGCAAAGAAAATAACAATCAATCTATTTGCGTTTGTGATTACAAATAATTTTAATCTTCATATGCATTAGGGTTTGTTATAGAACATGTTTGGATTTTTGGCAAAATGATCATATGAATTAGAGTTCAACAGATATTTCTTTTAAAAATCATTAACCTTTAAATTGATCAATTGTGAAATATATGAAAATCAATAAAAAAAATTTACCAAGCAAAGAAAATATCAGAATCAATCTATATCTGTTTGGGATATTGTCAAAAATTGTTTGAATAAAGCGTAAATAATATGTTGAGGTTAAACGTTTATTATATGTAATTTAAATATATATACTTATTAATATTATATGATAAAGAATTCAACACAATAAGTTAAATACTTTTGGTTAAAAATAATTTTAACTCTCATATGAATTAGAGTTCAACAAATACTTCCTATAAAAATAATTAGCTTGTAAATTGATCAATTGAGAAATATATGTAAAGCAATACAAAATGTACCAAGCAAAGAAAATAACAGAATCAATCTATATGTGTTTGGGATATTGTCAAAAATTGTTTGGATAAATAAATAAATATATATGTTTCTCATTAATATTTAATGATAAAACATTCAACATGCTGACAAGGTAAATACTTGTGGTTACAAATGATTTTACATCCATATGAATTAGCAATGAATCTGCAGCTTGGTTGGTTAGTCCATCAATACCCAATAGGTAATAGATATATTTACATTTGCCAAGCAGTCTTCCTTGCCTCCTCATTGTTCGGCCATATTCTCACCTCGTGCACTAAATATATAGAAGTCCAAATAAAGAAAAGCGCTAACTACTGAAGATGATCAGATACACCGATAAAAAGTGCTGGAGGTAAGATTATGACCAAACAACAATGAACCATAATACACAGAGAATGGAAAAGATAACTCGACGTATTATAATCTCAACTATATTCTTTTAATTACGTTATTTGCATACTAAACAAAGAAAATACAACACTTGCAAAGAAAATCAAGAAATTTATTTTAATCATGACTCCAATAATATTAGAAGAAACAATAAACAAAGAGATTACTAACTTGCGAGCTGTGATGTTAACAATACTAAATTATTGTTTTTTTTATTTTCAGATGTTTCAGTTTGAACACTTTCATCATTTTCTTTTAAGGAAATCCTATTAAAAATTATGGCTTATATGGCAGACAGATTAGATCTATATATGAATATTTGCATCTCCTAATGCTATGTAATAATATATTTCCTGGAAGAGTGAAAAAATCATACATTTAAAAGCTAAAAGTAATGAAATATGTTTAATGTATAAATACTTCAAAACTTATAAAGTGATGAAATCACAAATTGCAGACAAGTGTGTGTTTTTACAAGAAACTATAGCACTAAAAATATTTGTTACTGACAAATATGAGAAATCACACTGACAAAAGCCATATTCTTGGGAAGTGTGTGAATATTATGCATAGTAACAGGACAGATCTCTTGTGAGACTAAAATTAAAAGAATACAATATTATTTAAAACTGAGTTAATAACTTTATTCTATAAAACATGAATGTACACACTGGGGAAAAACCACATACTTGTAAAGTGTGTGACAATCATTTTTCTACAAAATCACATTTAGTGAGACATATGCGAACTCACACAGGGGAGAAGCCACATTCTTGTGAAGTGTGTGGATATTCTTGTTCTGTACAATCATCTTTAGTAACGCATATGAGAACTCACACTGGGGAAAAACCATATACTTGTGAAGTGTGTGATTATTCTTGTTCTCACAAATCAACATTAGTTACCCACATGAGAACTCACACTGGAGAAAAGCCACATACTTGTGAACTGTGTGCGTATTCTTGTGCTCAAAAATCAAATTTTATAAAACATATGAGGACTCACACTCGAGAAAAGCCATATGCTTGTGAACTGTGCGCATATTCTTGTTCTGGAAAATCAGATTTAGTGAAACATATGAGAACCCACACTGGGGAAAAGCCATATGCCTGTGAAATTTGTGGATATTCTTGTTCAGAAAAATCAATGTTAGTGAGACATATGAGAACTCACACTGGAGAATATCCACGCACTTCATATACTTGCGAAGTTTGTGGATATTCTTGTCCTCTGAAATCATCTTTAGTTCGACACATAAGAACGCACACTGGAGAAAAGCCACATTTTTGTGAAGTGTGTGAATATTCTTGTTCTAGAAAATCAAATTTAGTGAGACATATGAGAACTCACACTTTGGAAAAGCCATATTCTTGTGAAGTTTGTGGATATTCTTGTTCTGAAAAAACATCTTTACTTACACATATGAAAACACACACTGGCGAGAAGCCATATTCCTGTGAAGTTTGTGAATATTCTTTTTCTGCAAAGCCAAATTTAGTGAGGCATATGAAAATTCACACTGGGGAAAAGCCATATTCTTGTGAAATGTGTGCATATTCTTGTTTAAGAAAATCATCTTTAGTCAGACATTTAAGTGCTCACTATGGAGAAAAGCCACATTCATGTGAAGTGTGTGGGTATTCCTTCTTTGACAAGTCAAATTTAGTGACACATATGAAAACACACACTGGTGAAAAGCCACATTCTTGTGAAATTTGTGGATATTCTTATTCTGCAAAGTCAAATTTAGTGAGACACATGAAAATTCACACTGGTGAAAAGCCATATTCTTGTGATGTATGTACATATTCTTGTTCTAGAAAATCATCTTTAGTGAGACATATGAGACGTCATACTTGCGAAAAGCCATATTCTTGTGAAGTGTGTGAATATTCTTGTTCTGAAAAATATTCTTTAGTTAGACATATGCGAACTCACACTGGAGAAAAGCCACATTCTTGTGAAGTGTGTGGATTTTCTTGTTCTGAAAAATCAAATATAGGTATACATATGAGAATACATACTGGGGAAAAGCCATATTCTTGTAAAGTGTGTGAATATCGTTCTTCTGAAAAACGAAACTTAGTAAGACATATGAGAACTCACACTGGCTAGTGAACACTTTTGGAGGCCACTCTATGGGGACAGTAAAGTACATAAAGAAAACAATTGGATAAATACCATCAAAGAGGATAACAAGGAGAAAGAAATTATGCCAGCTCTAAAAATTACCAAGGAAGCTGTCTGCAGGAATGTAGCTCAATGCAGTAATTTAAAGACCCCAGTAATAAACCAAATACCAAATTTCTGGCTAAAAAACTGAGCGCACTTCATCATCACTATGCCCAGGCATTCAATAGAATCATCAGTGGAGATGAAGAGCCGACTAGTTGGCTTACATCATTTATTCCCAAAAATGAGGACATCCACATGGCTAGCAAATATAGACCAATCTGCTGCCTCACAAAAACCTACAAGCTCCTTACAAGAATAATCGCTGATGCAACATACGACCATCTGATTGCTGGTGATTACCTCGAAAGTGAGCCGAGGGCGTGTGCGAGGAAACACCTTGGCACAAAAGACAACTCCTTGTAAACAGAGCCATATTAGAAAACTACAGAAGAAGACAAAGAAATCTGTCAATGGCCTGGATTGATTACAAAAAGGCCTTTGACATTATATCTCATTCCTGGATACTTCACTGGTTGGAGCTGTGTAATCTGCACACTGATATTACATAATTCCTTCAAAAACAAAAAAAAACACATGGTTCACATAAATTACACTACAGCACTCAGAAGGAAGGATACAGCCCCCAAACATACAGATCAAGCTAGGAATATTCCAGGGAGACAGCCTCTCACCGCTCCATTTCTGCCTCACAATGGATCCACTAAGTGAGCTACTTAAACGATCCAATGCTGAATACAATGTCAGCATTGGCAGAAAGAAGGAAAATAAAAGAGTAAATCATCTATTCTTTATGGACGACTTGAAACTCTATGCGGAATCCGAGAACCAACTTGTCTCTCCGATAGGCATTTTTAAAAATTATACAGAGGACATCTTCATGGAGTTTAGATTGGACAAATGCGCTAAGTACACCATAAGGAAGGGAAGAAAGACAGCATCAGAACATCTTAATCTTGACAATGGCTCTATTGAAGACCTTGAAGAAGATACTGTCTATAAATACCTGGAAGTAGAGAATGAGACACTTGAACATGGAAAGATGAGAGAAAAAGTGCAATGAGAATACTTCAAGCGAGTTATAAAATCCTGTCATCAGAACTATCACCGAAAAATCAAAATTATTGCCATCAATCAATTGGCAATTCCCGTTGTCTCGTATGGATTTGGCATAATCAATTGGCCAAAAAACTGCATCAATAACCTTGATGTAAAAACTCGGAAAATGCTGGCCCTTCATAAACTCATTTACGAACATCGGTGCATGGGCCGGCTCTACTTACCATGGAAATAAGGTGATTTAGGCCTCACTTAAATTAACCATGCATAACGAGCTTCAATGATTAGCATATGCCAATATATCAAATGTTCTTCTGGCCCCAAAATAAAAATGGTGAATGAACATCACACCAAATGTTTGCCTCAGCAGACGTCAACTACAAAGCTTGGTGAAAATTTCAGTGTTAACACACGGAAAGCACAATAGAAGAATATGACAACCCAGTAACCCTAATACCTCGAAAGAAGAGAGAGGAGTATACAAAAAGGGAACTGAAGACAAGACCAGAAGGATGGCAACATAAGAGAGCAGAAGAACTGAACCAGAACTACAAGGGAGCTTTGGGATAAATTTTGTTTAGGGGGTTTCTCTGCTTGGTTGTCTCTCCTGTGGCCTTGCCAAGCAACTTATATACTTATTACTAGCAGTTTAGCCCGGCTTAGCATGGGCTCTATATACCGTTCATAACGTTTATATGTTTATATATTAAAAGTTTGATTCATGCCCAGGTAGCCTACATCTAAAATTCCAAGTGTTCGACCCAGAATTTTCGGAGGAGTTTGTTAGAGTTTTCAAAGGTCAACTCTGTCAACTTTTACATCCTGGCAGCTACATTTTCGCCCGAAACTGATTAATAAGCTTACGTCATGCCTGAATACCCTTTATGTAAAATTTTAAATATTTAGACCCAAAATTGGGTACATAGTTTTCTAGGGACAGTAAAGATAAAATAGTTTGAACTTTGACTCTTTGACAACTAAATTTTTGACTAAAACACGATTAAATGCTTGTTCTGTGTTTGAATATATTTTATGCAAAATTTCAAATGTTTAGACAAATTATTGACTCCAATTTTCAACCCTTAACATTGATTGTTTAAGGCTCAAATCAAGTTAAGAATCCAGGTGTTTAGACCGAAAATTGGCGGAGAAGTTCAGTAGAGTTTTTAAAGGTCAAAGCGTGGAACTTTGACAACTTGACAGACAAATGTTTGGCCGAAACTTGATTAAAAAGATTTTCCGAAATCATAATACCCCTTATGTCAAATCTCGAGTTTTAGACTGAGAATTGACAGAGTAATTTAGAAGAAAAATGTACAGACGCAGACAGGAACACAGACAATTTCACTTTAATAGATATATTGATAATATTGTTTTGTTTTAGAGATTAAATTTTAGTGAAAGTAATAATATTGTATATTTAGAAATTATGCTATTTAGAGATTGGTTAAAGTACTTGGAAAAATTTATTGTAAAAAGTGATATTCTCCTGAAAATTAAAGTTTCAATCCTCAGTGTGCGAGACCGAAAAATACAATTGCAAAAAATACTTGAGACCACTATCCAATCATGGCTGATGGAACAAGAATATGCTACCTCCGTGAAGTAAATAGTGGGTACCTCTCGAAATTCCATCCAAATTACCGACTTCGACAGATGGTAACATCTACCGAAGAAATAGACAATTCATCAGATCAGCTAAAAGAAGTTCGATACTTGAGGTCAGATATGACCGACCGCATGCTCCTGAAGTAAGAACTTTATAAATGGAACTGCACATCAGCAGTATCTCAACACTACACACACCTTAGAGCAGGTTATCCCCAGACCTTAACCAGAGAAAGGGGCCTGACTGCGATGCATCACCTACGCATACAATGCATCAGACTAGTGAATTACGCCAATGGATCTTGTATATCTACCCTCGAGCCGAGAAGATCCCACAGATGTATGAAGGCTCCGCAGAGACTTATAGAAGCTTCTACACTATTTCACATATAATACTATATTCTCTCATGAACTATGATGATGATGGTAATAATAATAATAATAATAATTATTATTATTATTATTATTATTATTATTATTATTATTATTATTATTATTATTTTGAGTAGTCGGGCGGTTCATATCGGAGACAAATAATAATACAGAAGATGATAATAACAATGGATCATGTATATCTACCCTCGAGCCGAGATGATCCGACAGATGTATAAACGCTCCACAGCGACTAGACTTATAGAAGCTACCACACTATTACACATATAATACTATATTTTCTATGATGATGATAATAATAAGTTATTATTATTATTAGTAGTAGTAGTAGCAGTAGTAGTAGTCGGGCGGTTCATATCGGAGACAAATAATAATACAGAAGATGATAATAACATTTATATACAATTTACATCACGACGACGACGATTGAGACGATTAGTTGTGACTTCATATTATTAATAATACGGAGCTGAGGCATTTATGGCACAGTTCTTGTTAACACATATAAAGGGGAGATACAATATTGATGATGGCGGAGGGGGCACAATATACTTGAAGGGAATTATAAAAAAATGTTTTTAACAACGACAAGATTCTCGTTGATGATAATGGTCAGGGATTCAAGCCTTTACGATTACATTCTAGTATCTCCCTCCCTCGCCTCCAAGAGGGTGTTAGCTCTCAGCGTGGCCGACTCACCTCTAAGTAGCTCTCTGACTGTGACTAACCTCGAACCATGCCTGAATATATTGGGAATCTCCTTTTCTGATGATGTCTGAGGCGTGATGGTGGTTCACAACGTAAAAAGTATTCATGTGGATTTCATGTTTTGACATACATAGATTGACAACCAAAGAATTACTCAATTGCATTGTATCATTTAATCTATTTCTTAATCATTATTTCAAAGCTCATATTGTCCATTCTTTTAACTGACATATTAAATATCCAGTTATTTCTAAAAGAATGAACAATCGACTGCATTCTTAAATTAAATATCAATCTCTATCATAAATAATATTTAGCTATTTGCAAGAACAGTGACAATCGTTCTGCATTCTTAGGATTTCAAAATGTATTCTTTTTTTGTTTTTGTTTTGTACTTTTCTTACGAGGTTCGATTCTTGCCGTTTCCAAATAGCCTTTTCAACTTATCTAGTTTAATTACAGAGTTCTGTCTCTTATAAAATAATTAGATGAGCTCATTCTCAATTGAAGAAAGGAGATTTGTGTTTGGACAAATCTGAAATGAGAAAGAGTTACTTCCCTTGGACAATTACTGTCATGACTTTTTTTAATAAAAATAAAATCCTTTAATTCTTTTTCTCTCATTATTTCTTATCCATTTTGTATCACAACAATCCTATCGCATTAACACCCACCAAAGTATAACAATGTATTTTTGATGGTGTCATTATAGGATTATGCAACTCACGAAACTCGGCTGAACGTTAACAAAGTTTAACAAGTAAAACATGCCTTTAAATTGTCGCGATAATGTGAAACATTGTTGCTTTAAAGCAGAAACAGTTTCTACACTTTCGTCAGTGAATACTGCCTCCGGACTCATGAACATTTCATCAAAAACGTATTCAAACCTCGACAGTCAAATAAACTAATTACAAAACAATTAAAACACTAAAGTATAATTTGTTAGAAACAAATTTATTGACTGTGAAAAACCGTAAAATCTATTAAATAAAACATAATTTTATTTTTTTAAGGCGTTTACGATTCTGCGAAGATGTAGCCAATCCAACTTATCAGACGGGTCAGAAAAAAATGACCGAGAAATGTACGTTGGCATTACACAGTGGCAGCCTCTTAGCTAGTGACAATTAGCTACTTTCACCTTAAAGAAGGAGTTAATGCCTGGGACAGTGTGACTCACAAGTAAAACCTGCCATCACGCGACAGAATAATGACAACTTGAAACATGACATGAGCATACGAACCAAGAACAGATACTACACTTCCATCGTTGCTCGCTGGATGTTTATTGTATGACATGATAGGCACCGCCAAAAATAGCCGAAAAATCAAGTTGTTGTTTTTTAAAACTAAATTACATTTATTAATATCCATTATTTCTGAGTAACTTTTTTCCCGAAAGATAAAACCCTGAATTTTATCATATAGAAAACAGAATACTGTAAAACTTTTTCTACTATTTTTAATTAAATTTCAAATGTTAAATTTTCCCAAAAAGTTAACAATTGACATTTTTTGTCTTCAACAAAAAAACGTACATAAATATTAAAAAAAAAAGGTTTTTGAAATAATTAATTTATTTATTTGTTGTCTAACTAAGATTTAGGATGATTTTCTATGAGAATATGCAAAAATATTATAATATAAGTACCTGGATTTCAAATAATTCCACTTATTCATATAGGCTACCAGTTACTTCGCGTCGATCTAGAGTCTAGATCGACAATGTTTACGTTTGTAATTGATAAAAAGCAAACTATGGAAGACCAAATACGCCAAAAACAAACTTATTTTTCAGTGACGAAAATTGCAATCTATTATTAACGCTGAGGCTGGCCAGTACCAGATGGGTGACCATTTTTATGTGTATGTGTGTGGGGGCCAGGCTTCCCAAAATGGGGGGGGGGCAATTTAAAGCAGAATTAAAAAAAATCATTTCAGCGCGTTTGGTCCACCGTAGTCGAAAGGCGGCAAACGTTTTCAAACGGGATGGAAAAAATGATGCTATTTTTAACACAAAGGGCACAATATTTATCGAATTTTGTTTGTATCGATTCTTCAAAGCATGCCCTGTTTAATAATGGCCATGCATTATTCAGCTCGCTAAAAAAAAATTGTTAATTTATTTATCAACGATTTTAAAATGGCTTTTTTCGTATAAATATTTTTAAAAAATTGTTTGTTTTGCTTAACTTAAATTAATTATTTTATTTAACATATTCACCGAATTTCACACTTCAAAACTCAAAAGCGGGATAATTAAACACAATAGAAGTTCTGATATTCAGACGTCAAAATAAGGTATGCAAACAATTTTTTTTAATCTATAATTCTGTCCCTTACAACAACACAATATGTTGTGTTCAGTTTCAGATGATTATTTTAAGCAGATTTGTACCCCCTCAAAAAAGGGGGGTTTTGTAAGCAAATATATATATATATATATATATATATATATATATATATATATATATATATATATATATATATAAATATATACTTATATATATATATATATATATATATATATATATATATATATATATATATATATATATCGTTTATGAAAAATAAGTACACTGTTATAAAGTTCATTCTTCTCTTAATAATCGCTGAAAATTTCGTATTGATCGGATAATTACCTAATTTTTGGTATATTTTTATAAAGACGGCCCGTCAAAAAGTACTTACCTACCCCCCCCCCCTCCGCCCAGTTTTGGCGGTGCCTGAGCATACGAACCAGGAACAGATACTACACTTCCATCGTTGCTCGCTGGATGTTGACTGTATGTCTTACAGGCAGG